>NW_026068613.1:155150-221828 GCF_014885135.2 Alexandromys fortis
AAACCAACAAAAAAAAACAAAAAAAAAAAAAAAAAAAAAAAAAAAGGTCTAGTTCTGAAGCTGAGCATGGTGGCACATACCTATGACCCTGAGTCTAGAATGTAGAGAAAGAAACATAGGGAGTTTAAGGGCAGCCTCCAGTACATAGCAATTTTGAGGTCACCCTGGGTATCTTAATTAGGGTTTTTATTGCTGTGATATAAAATACCATGACTGAAAGCAAGGTGGGGAGGAAAGGGTTTATCTCACTCCCCCATCACAGTCCATCACTGAAGGAAGTCAGGGCAGGAACTCAAACATGCCTAGATGCGGAGGCCATCGAAGGGAGCTGCTTACTGGTTTGCTCCTCCATGGTTTGCTCAACCTTACTTATAGAGCCCAGGATCAGCAGCCCAGGGATGCAGCTCCACCAACAATGGACTGGGCCCTTCCCATTAATCACTAAGAAAATGCCCGATAGGCTTCTTACAGCCCTGTCCTGGGGAGGTAGTTTCTCAACTGAGGTCCCCCTCCTCTCAAGTGATTCTAGCTTGTATCAGGTTGACATAAAACTATTCAGCACACTGAGGTTCTTGAGACACCATAAAGCAGACAGGACCAGAGTTTGAATCCCAGTATGCACAAAAGAGCTGGGTGGGCATGGTGGTCTCTTTGTAATTTCAGACTCAGAAGGCAGAAGGGTAGAGACAGGCCATCCCCAGAGCTAGCTGGCTAGCCAGACTTTCCTTATCTGTAAGCTCTGGGTTCAACTGAGAGACCTTGCCTCAAAAACAAGGGGAAGAGCGACTGAGAAGGACTCCCAATATCAACCTCGGACTTCCACATGCACATAGGCTCATGCACCTTCTGACACACATGTACACACATACACACACACACCAAACCATGAACCAAACCAAACTAACATACACATGGGCTCATGCACCTTCTCACACGTATATACACAGACACAGACATACACAGACACACACACCTCAAACCAGGAACCAAACCAAAACTTTTGCTCTGTGCTTTCAAACATATTAAAAATGTTTCCAAACTCTTTCTCATAGGAAACTTTCATAAAACTCCCCACAATGTAAAGCTGATGGGGTTTCTTTGCACTGAAAGAGGAAGCCTGGATGTCATGCTTCATCCACTCAAAGTCCAGTTGGGTAATCCTACCCCTACCCTCTAAGAGCCCCTGAGTGCCAGTGATTTGGGATGACAGCCTCAGGGAAGCTCCACATTTGATGGGTGAGGAGACTGAGCCCAGAGAGTGGCAGCACATGGCTTTGTATGCATGAGAAACCCTCCTGAAGTTCAGGAGAGAAAGTCATCCCCATAGGCTCAAAACCCACTTCCATTCACCAAGACTACACTCAGCCCTCAGAACTGAAGCAGTCTTCGGTCTTTCCCTCCTGTTCTGATGCAATTGCTGACCTTTTCTCCTGGCCCAAGAGGAGAGGAAAAAGACAGAAGAGGCTCAGAAAGGGCAAGTGCATGCTGGTATGCTGCCTGTAATCCTAGCACTCGGGAGGCAGAGGCAGGAGGATCAATCAGTTCCAAGTCTGGCAGCATAGTGAGACACTGTTTCAGTAGGAGGGAGGAGGAGGGATGGGAAAAGAAGAAGGAAGAGGAAGTAAAACAGAGGAGGAGGAATAGGAGGATGAGAAGGAAGAGAAAGTGGAGGAGGAAAAAAGAGGAAGAGGAGGAAGTGGAGGAGGAAGAAGAGGAGGAGGAAGTGAAGTCAACTGATCCCACCTTGGCATCTCTAAGGCCACTGTGGAAGGACTTCTATCCAAGAAAGTGGCTGGGAGCCAGTGACATGAAGTGAAACGGTGTTCACATAAACAAAAGAGCTTTGTGAGCTGGGTGGGTTCTGACATGACCGGGCACAGGGACATGGCAGCTTGCTTTTCCTCTGAGGGAAAGGCAGCCTAATGTCAATGTGTCAGCTCCACCATTGTGCAAGCCCTCCTCCGCCTCCTTCTTCCCCACAGCTATAAGATACACTGTCAGACGAACACGCTTTCTTCTTCCTCCTTTGTAATATAACAATATGGATGTTTATAAAGCTTCTCCCTCGTCTTTCAAAGTCAATACAATTAAAGCACAATGCATCTTAATTGCCAGCCCCCGGCCCTGTGCACAGCAAATGGCAGCCGTTTCAATTAAAACAAGCATGGACACTGGACTGAGGAAGGGTAGGAGCCAGGATGGCAAAAACGCCCTAGACACAACAGAAAATAATTTGCATTGACGGTGCCTGGTTTTCCATAGTGTCCTTTGCAGGCTCTCAACAACTATTTTTATACCAATCACCTCCCCTCCCCGCCGCCCCCCCCCGCCCCGTCCTCCAGTTCTCCAGAGGCAGGGGAAAGACAGCTAAATTACCTTTCCAGAAAAACAGAGCTCCAACAAACCAAGGCAAGAGGCACAGAAGGCAATCACACAGTGCATGGGTGGCATAAGTCTGCAATCCAGGAAGACTTGGAAGGAGGCTGAAGCAGGACAATCCTGAGTCTGAGGTTATCCTGGACTATATAGGAAGATGGCCACAAATAATAGACAAACAAAAAGCCAGTCAGAATCAACCGTCTTTAAGTTTGACATCCTTTTTGCCATTATAACAGTGGGTAGTTGTTGGCTTAATATGAGAAGTTTGTTTTTATCCTGTATGTAGATTTTATTTTACGTGTGTTTTGCCCACATAGATGTTTGTGTACCGCATGAATGCTTGGTGTCCATGGAGGTCAGCAGAGGGCATCAGACCCTCTAGAACTGGAGCTACAGATGGTTGTGAACTACCATGAAGGTGTTGGAAAGTGAACATGGACCCTCTACAACAGCAACAAATGCTCTCTTAAACCAATGAGCATCTCTTCAGCCCCCAAAAGTTGGAACTTCTTAAGAAAATACTTTGACTATTGTGATAGCTCAACGGGCAGAGGCATGATGATGGCCTGAGTTCAGTCCCTGGGACCCACACAATAAAAGGAGAGAATTGACTCCTACAAATGGTCTTCTGCCTTCCACATCTACGCTGTTGGGCTTGAGAACACACTCGCACACACTCACACAGAAATAAAGAAAATGTAAAAGAGAAAATACTGCAATGTAGCTTCAAGCTCTTGCATAGAAAGAGGTAAGTACTTAGCAAAGGGACAGTACATACCCAAGACATGGGTTCCAGTTTCTCAAGACCAAGTGACCTTATAGTCTGTTCCAAGAATTGAGTGAGCCACATGTGTCAGACACTAAGGGCTGCAGCAGCCTCTGGTCCGGGCTCATTAAATTTGAGCTGCTGCTTCTGCAGGACTCTGAGTGCACAAAGCGCTGCCACCAACAGTATTTTCTCTTGATGGAAATCCAGATCATCTGGCTCCAGCCCAGGTATTTGGAAAAGATGTAGGATGCTGGGTACTGTCCAGTAGACTCTACTGAACACATCCCAAGGAGGCGAGTCTGTAGATGATGGTTTTCCCAGCTCCCTCCAACCTCTGCCTCAGTCAAGCATTCCCCCTGCTGGGAAGAAGAAAAAACTCCCCCAATCAGAAAGTGTGAACTGTCCCTGGTCTCTTTCATAATGCCAGGCAGAGATATGCAAATTGTTACCCATGCTTCCCCCGTCCCATCTCCCCACTTCCAAATGCCACTGGTACTTTGAATTAAAATAAAAATTAAAAAAAAAAACAGTGAGATGAGAGGTCAGGGAATTAAGCTATAATTTTCCCTGGTGCCCTATAAAGAAATCTTTAAAGCTACATCCCTTCCCTACACCCTAAGCAGGCAAGCAAGAGATCGCTGTAGTTTTTGGATAACCTGGTGTGTGTGTGTGTGTGTGTGTGTGTGTGTGTGTGTGTGTGTGTGTGTGGTATTAGGTGACTATTACTGTACAGATGGGACTACAAGGTTGCTGGGGACAGAAGTAACTTGTTCTGGACACCACAGTGAGTCAAAGCTCCATCTCTTTACTTGTGAGCTCTTTCGGTTTCCTCTGCCCCTCGGAGCTGAGTTTTCTCATTTATAAAACCAAGCTATACAGGTAGGCACCCTCCAGGGCATTGTAAAAGGTCCGTGAGTTAACTCAACCATTATGCTTAACACAATCATTGACACACAAATGGGTCCAATAAATGTTAGGTATCATTATTACCCCAAAGAAGATCTATGCCTCCTCTTCTATCACAACAAATGCGGCTCTGTTTCTGATTGAGGACAATGGCTTTGTTTCCAGGTCACCAAGCTTTAATTCCTCAGCAAAGTTCATGGTATGAGACAGGGGGCATTCGTGGTAATGACTTCCTTTCTTCAAGGAGAGGAAAGTTTGGTACAACTGCGGTGGGGTTCAATTATGGCTCCTGTGCTGAACCCCTTTATTGACAAGGTGCACACTTCCTCGTGAAAGTCAGCTCATTCCATTAGGAAGTGCTATAGTTAGTGTCCTTTCTCTGTTTCTTCTCCTTCTACCTTCTAGCCCCTCGTTTCTCTCTGCTTCTCCTCCCTTTTTTCTTTCCCTTTCTCTTGTCCCTTCTTCCTTGGCCTCTGCCCTCTCAGGTCCTATCCTACCATTTCCAAGAGTCAGAGGCCCTTTTCCAAAAGTCGTTCTCTAGTCACGGCGGGCTGTGGGGGAGATCTAACAACTTTGTAACTGTTGCAGGATCAATCTGAAGTGATACCTTTCCACGGGGTTTACTGTGGCTTAGACTTCTGGTCCTCTCATCCATGCTTGCAGTAGGTTTCCATTACTGACCTTGCCAATGATCAAATGAAACGTGAAATGGGCTATTCCGAAGCCTCGAGGCCCAGATGGGTCGGTGTGCAAGCCAAGGGCAGATATGGGTCTCTGAGAACCAAAGCACACTGGCCTAGTTGGTTACTGCGGGACCTTCTGTCTAGAAGCAATGCCTACTACAGCTGGAATCCAGCCAGCAGGGCTTGGGCCCGCGCGGCCGCTTTAAGAGAGGGGCGGGGCCCTACACAGGCGAGGCAGGGCCTGCCCACAAGGCTGCTTTTCCTTTTTGATCCATTCAAAAATTACTCATTGCAAATTCCCGGACAGCTCGGGAAGGAGAAGCCGGGGGGCGGAGGACAGAGAAGGCTGCAGCGTCTCAGTGTTGGGACTTCACGGCACAGCGGGCTGAGATCGGTCCCACAGAAGCGGCCGGCCCGCGCCGAGCTCCCGGGGCCTCTCCAGGAAGCGTCAGTCTACGCCTGGGGAGCTGGGAGCACCGCCCCCGCCGTCTTCCCGGGACCCCCAGCTCCTGTGCGCGGGCGATGGGCGGCCACTGAGCGGACACTCGGCACCGCGACCCCAACCCTCTCCATGGCCGCGCGCGAGGAACTGTACAGCAAAGTCACCCCGCGCAGGGACCGCCTGCAGCGCCCGGGCACCGTCAAGCATGGGTCGGCGCTGGACGTGCTCCTGTCCATGGGCTTCCCCCGCGCCCGAGCGTAAGTAACCCGCCCGGGCCCCGCGACCCTCGGCTTCGCTCCGGCTCGCCGTCCTGGCGCTGCCGAGACCTGCTTGGAAGGATACGGTGGACGAGCGGGCAGCAGAAGTGCTGGGCTAAGGACTTGCTTGGGGATGCTGGGCGACTAGGGCAGCTGGTTCGAATCCCTGACTCCGCGGGTGGCCCTGGGCGGTTTGCGCGCGAGCTCCCCTAGGTCTCTTTTGCTATTCCTGGGGAGAGGCGGGTTCCTCGGAGGACTCGGATCCCTTATCCTTTCGGAGTGCCGAGCCAACTTGGGGTGGCACGTTTGGGGGATCTTCTGGTGGCTAGGAAAAGGCGAGGAGCAGCGGGGCAGGGTGGCCGGCACCCCCGCTGCAGCGGCTTCCAACTCCGGATGTCGCTCTTGAGCTCCGGCTCCCTCCGGAGTGGGAGGAGCGGGAGCGTGGGTGTCGCTGCGTGTTCATTGATGGAGAGGATGGAATGGGAAGAAGAAGCGATTCCTCCAGGGGACTAGGGTTCTCGTCAATGGTGACGGCAGAGCAGAAAGCTGTGGGTGCTGCAAAGTACGGGGCGCGAGGGGGAGGGAACTTTGCCCTCCTGCCTCCTCCTTCCTTTCCGAGGGTGGGCTCGGGTCGGGAAAAGCAGGGAGCGCAGGTGGCTGTCGCTCCAGCCTTCAGGAAAGAGCGGGGTTGACAGCATCAGGCAGCAACAGCAGGAGTCCCCTCCAGTGCAAGGGGTTGGAGCTTCGCCTGATGGAAAGCCGGCACCCGTTGGCCCGAGAGGGGGCGTTGGGGGGGGGGTGGAAGGGGGCTTTCTGTTTCATTCCTGGCTTGCTGGTTTCCTTGGTGGGGACACAAAGTCCGGGATGGTGGCAGGTGCTGCTCTCTTACTCTTTCAATTACATCACCTGGAGTTGGGCGAACTTTTATCAGTAAGTTCGTTCTTTCCCTAAGCTTTCATTCAGGCGAGAACTCTAGGTGTCTTTCCTGGGAGCCTTGGTTCTTTACTAACTTAGCCACAGTCTAAATAAAGCAGACTCCTGAATGTATCATCCTTCCCAGCCTGCTAGGACAGACTCGAGTGCTGTTTGGCCCAGTCGGTGAAAGGCCACAAAGTGGACCAAGATTTCTGCTTCCTACTGATTTGGAAACAGAGAGAGAGAGAGAGAGAGAGAGAGAGAGAGAGAGGGAGGGAGGGAGGGAGGGAGGGAGGGAGGGAGGGAGGGAGAGAGAGAGAGAGAGAGAGAGAGAGAGAGAGAGAGAGGGAGAGAGAGGGGAGGACCCTCCCCCAGAAAGCCCCGAGGATGAACGGCATTCTGTAGGGCCTCGTGAGAACCCGAGCAGAGTCTAAATGTGCTGTAAAACTTTCATGGTTCCAGACAGCTGCCGTTTCTGAAGTGAGACCAGCGTCAAGGAACCAAATTGCTTCACTGGACTCTTTAGATTTTCATATCTGATATTCGGTGGGCTTTAAGGGAACAATCTATTTCCTGCAGTGGGCCTCAGAGGCCTTGTCCAGGTCGTGGCGGACTAGGAGGCTGGCCTGCTTTGTTTTCACTTAATTCCTGGGGTGGCACAGGAGCTAGATTGCTGACTATTATTGATGGTCGGAAAGATTTTACTTTCATTACCCATTTATCCTCCTAGCTGCTCAGTAAAGACATAGCCCATGCCTGTCTTGTGACCAGGGAAGCCAGGGCTTGCAGAGGTTATACAACATGCACAGGGTAGCGGTTGTTAGGGAGGGGAAACCAATTCAAACTCAGGCCTTGTGTCTGCAAGATAGGAGTCCGTGTGGATGAGATGCTCTGCTCAGCAGTTCTCTGCATACACTCGGCGGCACTAAGTGATCCTGCTCTATTTGTTTCTCTCGGCTGCTGGAACAAGTGGCCACAGGCTGGGTGTCTTAAGGCAACAGAAATGCATGCTCTCAGTATTCTGGGGGACAGATATTCCAAGTTGGTATCGTTGGGATAAAACTGTTGGTGAGGTTGTGCTCCCCCTGGAGGTTCTAGGGGAGATTCCATCCCATTTATCCAGCTTCTGCGGGCTGGTGGGCATTGTGTAAGGTTGTGGCTGTTTCATTCCATCCAGTCTGTACCGTTGTTTTCTCTTTGGACCAAATTTCCCTCTGGGTGTCTCTTATGATACATGTAGGAAATATGCAAACATGCTCACATGTGTCTGTGTTTGTCTGTGTGAGTGTGCGTGCTTTCCCCCCATGCATTCCTGTGTGGAGGGCAGAGGTTGACCTCACGTGTCTCCCCCTATTGCTCTCCACCTTATATTTTGAACAGGGTCCCAGTGATCTTGAGCTTGTTGTCTGAACTAGCTGGCTAGGGAGCCCCCACAATCCACCTGTCTACACAGCACCCAGTGCTGAGATCACGGGTGCTTGCCAGTGCACACAGCTTTTATTTGGGTGCAGCTCCAGACTCAGCTGCTTTACCCACTGAGCCATCTCCCAGACTCTGGTAAATTGTGGCTAACCGTTACATAAACTGTGCATACGTGGGGTTCCCATACATGTTCACACTGTGTAATGTTGAAATTGGGCTTAATATTTCCTCAAACATGTATCCCTCCCTTCCTCCATCCATTCTTTCTTTCTTTCCTTTCTACCTTCCTTCTCCAGTTTTTTTTTCCTGCTGAGACAAGGTCTTTCTGTGTAATCCACGTTGGCATCAAATTTCTTAGCCTCCTGCCTCACCATCCCAAATATGTGTTACCAGTCTTATCTTTTTTTTTCAATGATACAAATTTTCAGAATTTTTTCTTACTTTTAAATAAAATCTAAAAGCTTAAGTGCAGGACTAGAGTGATGGCTCAGTAGTTAAGAACACTTAGTCATGCGGAGTACCCAGGTTCAATTCCCAGCACAGGCAGCTCAGAACTGCTTGCAATTCCAGTTACTGCTCTCTTCTGACCGCCTCAGGCACCAGGCACACATGTGGTGCACAGATGCACATGCAGGTAAAATACTTATATGCATAAAATAAACAAATCTAAAAGAATTTAATTGTACTTACTCGCGCATGCCGACTCGCATGTGCACATGGAGGTCACAGGACAACGTCTACGAGTCTAGCTCTTTCCACCACATGGGTCTCAAGGCTCAAACTCAGGACATCAAGCTTGAAGGCAAGCACTTGGGATAATCATCTCCAGCTCCACCCCGGCCCTTAGCAAATGGCAGGATTCTGTTCTTTTTATGGCTTAAAGCATTCCACGAATGCCTATGACTGCCCTATGGTCTTGGTACTCCAGAAGTACCTATGTCAAAGTCATCCCTGAACTTCATCACGTCATTCTTGCAGAGTCTTTTCTTTACCAAGTAAAATAGTGTTTACAGGTCTTCGGGATTAAGACATAGATACTAGTTCGTAGGAGGTACTGCACACCTTTAATCCCAGCACTTGGGAGGCAGAGGCAGGAAGATCTCTGAGTTTGTTTGAGGTCAGCCTGGTCTATAGAGAAGTTTCTGGACAGCTAGGGCTACACAGAAAAACCCTGTCTCGAAAAACTAAAAGGGAAAAAAAAAAGACATAGATGGCTTTCAGAGAGACATAACTTAGCCTACCCCATATATTGTATTGTTTCTGGAGTACCAGAGAATAAAAACAGTAGGTTTGAGAAATGGAGGTTGGGTTTATTGCTAAATTGCTCCTAAAAGGGAGTGGTGTTCTCAGAGTCACCTGATCAGATTCAGTACCCTGAGCAGGCTTTGTTTTGTTTTGCTTTGCTTTTTGTTTTTTCGCAGGGTCTCTTATTGTCCAGGCTGGCCTCAAACTCATTAAATAGCTAAAATTGGCCTTGAACTCCTGATCCAGCTTCAACCTCCACAGTGCTGGGATAATAGGCATGTGCCACACCCAGGGCCCCAAGGCTGGAGCCGTGGTCCCTATCCTACCCTAAAAGCATCAGTGTCCTGGAGTCTCCTTAGTTGGTTCACTTGAGTCAGTAGGAGCTATTTCAGATTCCAAAAGGCAGGCTTTAAATTCCGGTGGAGAGCTAAGGAGGAAGATTGCATGACTTAACTGAGCACTGGAGGAAGGAATGAGCAGTGTAATCCCTGGGGTCCCAGAAGAATGAACCTTGATGGAGCCACCCTTGTGGAGAGCAGAGCTGAAGCCGGGCTACTAGCTAGGCTCCCCTGTGTATACCTGTGTCTGTTGACCTGGGACAGGGGCTGGACTCTGGGTGGCTACAGAGACGGCAGGGCAGCAGGTCCAGGTCCCTTTCTGATATGTGCTGCGCCAGGCTATATGGCCCTGAAGCTGACTTAACCCCCCAGGGCCATTGGGAAGCCTTCCCATGGGAGTGCTCTTAATGAGAACAGGCCCATAAGTGATGTCAGAGCTGAAAGTGGCACACTGTCAGGCTGGGCCACCCAGGGTGACCTCAGGGACATGTTCTCTCTGCTCCTCACTACCGTCAGGAGCTTGTCACCCCACATACGCTTCAGTTCAACATGAACACTACTGGAGAGGGATCTGTTTGTGCTCTCCTGGGTGGTCACGTCGGGAAATGGAGCAAAAAGGGAGCCAGTGAGGTGGGGATGAGTTTGGGACCCTGGAAGGAATCTTTCAGAAGCCGGATAGCTCATCCCTTCCTTTTTCTTTTTATGCTCAATTAGCTCTGCACTGGCCCAAATGTTCTAAAAATAGAAACCTAGCTTCCTCCAGGCCAGTGAGGTTGGTCTGAAGGAACAGGAAGAGTGATCGCTTGAGCAAAGGCCTGAGGCCAATGAGTGGAGGACCCAAGTGGATCTGAGTGGACCTGAGGAGGCTGGAAGCACTTCAGCCAAGGGTGTCACTGTATGCATGTTGCTCCCCCTCTCAAGGGATAGATGCTCACAGTCTCTAGGCCTACTGTGTGCCTTGGAGCAAATCACTGAGTCACTGAATCAATCTAAGGGCTCTGCTCTTACAAACCTCTGCTGTCTTTTTATTTTTATTCCATTTATTTATTTTAGTTTTGAAACAGGTAGCCCAGGCTGGCCTCAAACAGACTGTGTAGCTAAGGTTATCCATGAACTCTCTGTCCAACTTCCCCCACTTCCTGAGTGCTGGGATCACAAGCAGATACCACTTTCCTTGCCTTATTTTTATTTTTTAAAGGTTTCCTGTGATCGGATTTTTTTTTTGTTTAGTATTTATTTCCTAATGATTGAAAGAGAGAGAGAGAGGTCATGAGACTGGCGGTGAGGGCCATTGGTAGAGCACTTGCCTAGCTTTCACGAGCTCTGGGTTCAATCCCCAGCACTACTAAACAAACAAACAATTAACAAAACACAATAGTCTTACAAGGAACGCGGCAGGAGTGCCATATTCCAGATTCTAGTCCAGTGTCTACTTGACACTTGAACTATCTACATTCCCTTTGACTCTTTTTCCCTCCAGCGTTGTGATCAGATCTAGTGCATAGCAGTACCCGCCCTGTTAACACGGGCCGGTGGAATGATGGAAAGGACTTGGAAAATGTAGAGCCTAGACATTCATTATGATTTTGGTAATTTTGTGTTAAACTGGAAGGCGATGGAGGTGAGGGGTGCTGGTGGAACTGCAGTAGAGGATCGCTGGGTAGGAAGGGCTTAATTTTCTCAGTTGAGAGTATTTGAGCTATGTCTGGTTAAAGAGCAAGACCGTGGAAGAAGGCTGGAGTAAGCTTCTGGGACCTGGCTTCAGGAGGCAAGTTGATTTAGCTGCACCTAACTGCTCAGAGATAAAGGCAGCCCAAATGGCTCCACGAGCAGTGGAGGGGGCAGCCAGCAGGGCCATGCATTAAAGTATCTAGTTTCTCTGGCTCTCCTTGTTCACCTGTAGGTCGACACTGGATCCCCTGAAAGCACTTGGCCAGCCAAGCATCTCCGATGTGTAGCCAATTCTAACCTGGGAACCGGAGCTGCTTCCCCTGCATCTTGGATAGAAAAATACATTCATGGTCCACTTGCCGCTGAAGGGCTCTTACAGGTGGCAGGGCAGGGAAGCCTCTGCTTACTCTGTTTATGGCTTGTGCAACCTTCTCTTATACGTGTGTGTGAATGGTGCCATTTAAAAAAAAAAAAAGCTTGCATGTGCATTGAATATTAACTCTGAGGCTAAAGCAAGGGATACAGGTCTTGGTTTGAAAACGAGGAAACTGGAGGCCTCCGGGACTTGCCTATGATCACACAGTTAGTTTTGGGGGAAGGGGATCCCTATTTCTGTATGGACCTCAAACTTGAAGTTCAGTGAATGTTCTGTGTTCACAGAGATTGCAATTTAAAAAGACGTTAGCAGGCCTTCTTTTTAGGCTATTGAGGAGTGGTAAACTGTTAAAGATGAGAGCAGCAATATGTCAAGTGCCTGTCCAGTGTTCTCGTGCTGGGTCACCAAGATGGATCAGTAGGCGAGGACTGACACCACGACCAAGTTCAATCCTGGGACCCACAGGGTAGAAGGAGAGAACCACTCCAGAAGGTTTTCTTTTGACAGTGTGGACGTTTTCTTGTGTCGTTGTGCAATTGTCCCGAGTTCTTCCTCCAAGCCCCTGGCAACTTCCTATCAGCTTGTTTATTGAGTTGGCATTTTTTAGACTTGCTCGTAAGTGGTATTGTACAGTGTTTACGGTTGTACTTAGCTTCTTTTTCTTAAGTTTTGAATAAGTGTATGTGTGTGTGTGTGTGTGTGTGTGTGTGTGTGTGTGTGTGTGTGAGAGAGAGAGAGAGAGAGAGAGAGAGAGAGAGCTTAAGGTTTCCTGAGATAGGGCCCCATGTGGGCTGGCCTCAAGTGTAGCCGAGGCTAGTTTTAATTGGATCTTCATGCTTCCAGCTTGCAAGTATAGTGATCATGGGCGTGATCATATAGTCAGTTTCTTTTGCTTGACCTTGAGGTGTGTGAATCGGCTGCTGACCTAGTCATAACCCCGGAACACAGCTTCTATGAAAATTCCCCATTCTGCCTCATTTCTAATTACACGTTAGGCGTTTAGACCACATTGGCGATGACACAGCAGATTCTCAAACGTAAACACTTTTAAGTCTCAGAAATTGGAAATTCGATGAGGCAACAGACCTTGAAGCCTTTAAGTCCCGTGGAAATGGACACGCACTGTGCCTTACTGTGTGTGGTGTGCCTGTGCCATCACCTAGCCACCTCGAAGTCCAGCTGCCTCTGGCCAGTTGTTCTTGGAGCTAAAGGCTTTGCTTTGTCCCCCACCACAGTTACACAGGCTAAGATAGTGGCTCTGTGGGAGCCTCTGCCATCCCAGCAGGTATCGTATGTGTGCGTGCGTGCGTGCATACGTAGGGGCTTTCCCTCTGCATAGGTATCAGACAGCTGTCTTTATCTGTCTCCACATAGCCAGTAGGTATTGCCCATAGGGGTTTTGCCCTCTGTGTTAGCGTCTGGGAACCGGAGAGGCCCTGTTTTTAATCGCCTCCTTTCTCCTGCTTTGGTATGCAGTATAAAAGCATGCCTGGGTTTAAGTCCTAGGCCTGCCCCTTACTACCCAGTGAAATTGGAGTGAATTTCTGAACACACCAAGCCTCGGTTTTCTTGTCTGCACTACCCCCTGCCCCCCACACACAAACACACACAAACACTGCCATCTAAAGCTCTTCCTCTCAGGCCGTCTTCCTGCCCCAGCCTCCTGAGTAGCTGGGACTATAGGTGTGTGCCACCCAAGCCCAGCTCTGCTGGTAAAATTCTGACAGTAACGAAAGACAGTTGTGCCTGTGAGGAGTAACAATCCGTTCGAACAGTGGGAGAGTGTCTGGCATTCCCTCTGCCCCCTGTAATGAGACAGTGGCAGTATCATTTATTCTTTGTGGTGCTGGTGCGGCCTGGATGCCTGGCTACCCTGTGCCTTTATGTCTCCTTGCCCCCTCTGAGCTGGGCTGCACAGTAGTAGATGGACAGAGGCCAGTGGTGTTTCTCAGTGCTGCAGTCTGCTCCCTCGTGCCTGGCTCCCTCCAGAGGGTCTGAGCGGTGCCAGGCCAAGTAGCAGCAGAGACAGAGACAGAGGAGAGCCAGCACCACCCAAGCGGCTGGCTCAGGGATCCGATGGGGTACCATATGGCTGTCTACTGATTCCTCTCAAATGGAATCAGACTTGAGGTACGGGAGGTGGGGGAGAGAGAAGGGCTGACTCAAGAGCAGGTCTCCTGTGTCTTTCTGCACTGGACGGGCTCAGCCCCAAGCAGGGCACAGCGTCAGTGCCAAGAGAAGGGTGCTAGCAGTGCCCGTGGGGACTAAAAGCCCTTGTCTTCTTTAAGGAGCCACTGGGAATTTGCCCAAACACTTCTGGGAGAATCTTTCGCTCCTTGTGTTTGCTTGGGGGCTGGGTGGCTGGATGTGTTGGCTAGAACCCTCTGGGTCATCTCCCAAGGTCACATGAGTGTGATCCTTTCTTCCTCCCACCCCATTCATTCATTCATTCATTCATTCATTCATTCATTCTGAGTCCCGGCTGGCATTGAACTCTTCATCATGCCTCAGTCTGCCTAGTGTTCGGGTCCATTTTTCTAACACCCTCTTCCCTGGTGACTTACATTACCTTCCTTACCTCCTGCTCTTTATGAGAGGAAGGGTGTCCTGGATGACCACCTCCTGTGCCCACAGCGTCCCGCTAAGTTCTGGGGGGGGGGTGGAGGAAACAGCAGATGTCATTTTCACTATTGAGCACTGCTAGAAGCTACTTGACCTGGCCGACTGCAGGCCGTTTCCATCGTCACTGGGTCGGCGGGTGGATGTCTCCTAGACCAGAGCAAATGCCTGGAGGCTTTGGGCTCCCACCACAGGAGTAGAGGACACGTAGTGCAAGTAATCAGACTTGCCATTCTGACCCAAGCAAAACTGGCTTTCTCGGCGATTTAGACGCACGTCCTTTGTCTTCCTATGCCTCAGTGGTTCTGACTATGAAGGACATTGAATTCAGCCATTTCTCCTCTGTTTGCAATCTCCCAGCTCCAGGGCGGTTTGGACAAGTGTGTTTCAACATCACAGGGACATTTTCGTGACTTCGTTTCTATTCTGGGGCACTTGGATCTGTGCCTTCACTTTTTTTTTTTCCCTCAACACTTTATTGTCAAAGACCATTCTTCGGGGCATAGGGGAATGGCTCAGTTGGTGAAGCACCTGCTATGTAAGCAAGAGAACCTGAGCTCCACCCTCAGCACCCACGTATAAAGCCATCTGTGGTGATACACGCTTATGGTCACAGTTCTGGGAGGCAGAGACAGGTGGATCCATGGAGCTTGCTGGCCAGCCTAGCCCAATCATGGGCCAGTTTCCAGTTTCCAGGGAGACCCCTGTCAAGACACAAAGTGTATGACCTCTGAGGGATTGCATGTGAGGTTGTCTTCTGGCTTCCACATGCACATGTATGTGAACACCACACATGAACACACACACACAGGCTCTTTAGGACTGTTGATATTCTAGAGAGTAAATAAATGGAAAGAAAGAAAGATATGAGGCAATTACAGCCATGGGGTGTCATTTAATGAGTATGCATTAATGTAATTTTCCAATTGGTACGAAATGTGCTTGCTTTCCTGCAAAATACAACCAAAGTGGCTGGTTAAACAAGAGAGGAGGTCCTGCCTGCAGCCTGGCACCTGGGGTGAACAAATGATTCAGGGAGACCTTTTCAGTTCCAGGGACATCTCCCCTTCAGCCGAGTTGCCATGTGTTTATATAATGCTTTCCAGTGTGTTTCCTGGCTCCCGTGGAAGCATAAATATTCTTGCATATAAAGCAACCTTGGCAGCAAACTCTCTCCGGACTAGCGCTGTTTCTGTGCAGGGGTGAGAAGCCGAAATAACACCAGCCTGAGTCTGCAGAATGCCTGGGGCAGGCCGAGGGCACAGGCGAGGGACAGTGGCAGCTGCATGCACTCAGGTGTAGGTGTGTGGCTGGAGGGAGCTCGTCTGGGAATCAGGTAGCTGAGTTGTTTAGAACACTGCTTCCTTGGAGCCCGTGCCTCATTCAGAAATATTTACCGAGAGCATTCACTCTCTAAATGTTTACTCTTTGGTCCTGGGAAGGAAGCACTTGGAGAGCAGGAAGGAAGTGTGTTTCCATAACTGCTGCTGTGTACAGTGTGTTCAGCAACAGGGCCATGTGCAGAGCTCTGCAGGGTCAGCCGGAGTGTCTACAGACTCGCATCTTACTCTGCCTCTCGTGGCCGTGCCTGCCTGTCTGCCCATCCCTTCTCCTCTTTGTCTGGTTCATTTCTGACAGTGCAGCCGTGGCACACTTAACCGCTCTTCTTTTCCTCTTTCCCTCTCCCTGAAGCCCTGTTAAACATGACCCGTGAAACAAAGCAGGCAAAGGGGGATCCCTACATCCCCTTCTGAGGACACAGAGTCAGCTGCCCAAGGCCCTCCAATAGCTTTTTAATGAGATGTTTCCTGTGTGATTTTTCAGAAAAACAGAAAAGTATAGACACTTCGTTGCATCTTTGTAGCAGCTGTGGAAGCTTATTATAATAGGAGCTGGGAGGACAGATATAATTAGATATAACCTCTCTTTCCCTGGGACACTGGCACACTCGTGTGAAAGAAAGAAACTTACGATCATGTGGTACATGCAGTACCAGCGGTAAAAGACACATCTGTGGGCTGGGAAATGGGGATCTGTTAGCTTGGCTAGCATCGCCCCCGGCTCAACCCCCAGAACTATGTCAATGAGAAATGTTGATGAATGCCTGTAATTCTAGCACTCGGGAGATGGAGGCAGAGAAGGATCAGAAGCTTAAGATCATCCTCAGATACATAGCAACGTTGAGGTTAGCCTGGGCTACATTGGACAGGAGGAGGGTGGTATGAACAGCTGAGCAAAGAAGAAAACGTGAGTGTGAAATGCAAATACAACAGGATAAAGATACGGTCTTCTTCGGGAGGGGCAGGAGTTCGAAAGATTTTATATCACGAGTGGAACATTTCTGACCCGAGATCCCAAACCCTGAAATGCCCTAAAATGTGAAACTCTGAGCATAAACAAGATGCCTCACATGGCAGATGTCATACCTGACCTCAGTACACAGAGGCACCCAAAATCCGTGCAGTGACCTGCAGGGTGTGTATGCAGCATGGAACATACGTGTATTTCACGTTTAGATCTGGGTCCCCTCCCCGAGAAATCTCATCTGATGTACGTGCGGTTACCCCAGACTGAAAGCATGTGGAATGTGAGGTTCTCCTGGTCCCAGCATTTCGGATAACAGATGGCGGAACTGGATGTATTGTGAGATCCAGCTTGTGGGAAAATCCTCCAGAGGGAGAAGAAAAGCTCAGAAGTGTATGGCCGGGATAGCTAGCACGGTTTAACTGACCCAAACCCTCAGATCCAACCGAAGAGAAGTACGAACAGTAAGGGAGGCGAGGCTGTCAGGATCTAACAGGTCACCTGTGGCTATCTGGCTGTCAGCATCTGACCGGTCGCCCATGGCTGTCAGTACCTATCAGGTCATCTGTGACAGCAACAAGTCTTAGGCTGGTTGACCACCTGTCTAGACCACAAGATCTGCTGTCTTCTCCTTCCTGGTACTTGCCCAAACTCAGGCTCTAAGAAACAAGGTTGCCTGTGTTTTAAGGTTTGCCTCTGTTTTGAGAGGCATGACTGGAGCATTCTCGGGATTCGCCACATGGGATCTCTCTCTGTTTCCTCTTCCAACCTCCCTTCCTTTTTTATTTTTTTTACTTTGAGACAAGGTCTCACTCTATAGCCAAGGCTACTATGCCTCTGCCTTCTAGGTGCTGGGATTCCAGGGGTCACCATTCTGCCCAGCCTGCGCTGTCTTTTCTTTTGCTAGGGTTCCCCACTGCTCCTGTTTGCATCTGACCCTAGAGAAGACAAGCACCATCTGCTTAGGCCTGTGGGAAAGACAACCCCTGAGGAGGAGGGCGGGATTGGCTGGGGACGTGCTGCCAGGGGAGAGCTAGAAGAACCAGAGATGTGTCACCTACTCAACCACTAAGGTGAGAACAAGGGCTGAAAATGGGCTTTCGAGATGAATGACCAAGTTCGAGGCCTGGCTCTGTTGCTTTCTGAGGATGTGGTTTTATCGTGTGACAGAACTTTTCTGGGGAGACGCAACCCAGGTCTACTCACCCAAGATAGGAAACCCATGACAGACCAAAGTACGGATACCACCAAAGTCCAATGTGGTGAACCAATGAGTTTTATTGGGGTTGCTTACAGGAACCTGGGCGAGGGGTTGCTTACAGCAACAGAAATGACTCAATGACAGCTGCATCACCAAAGCCCTCCCCAGCATGGGTGACATCTCAGAAAGCTGGGAACCTGGAGCTCACTGCACAGCCTACAGGCTGCTCAGCAAGCAGGTCAGAGAGTGTCCTTCCTAGCTGCCTCAGTTGGTCTAAACCTCTTCCAGGCAGCTGGTATGGTCTCCGAGATTTCTTCGCTGCTAAGCGTTTATTGCTAACGCTGCCAGGAAGGGGCCTAGTGAATCTGGTCAGTTTCAGGGACATCCTGAAGCTATTTTGAGTTGTTTAGCTTCTGGTTTAAGGAGCTTTCCTGCCAGATGAAATGTTTGAATCTCCGAGGAAACTTCCACAGGAGGTTTTGGACAAGTTATTTCTGTAGGTTGGGTTGAGGCAATGGCTACACACATGAAAGCCACAAAAAGCCACCTGCATAAAAGCCATGATATACAAAATGCTGCTTATTAATCATCATCATTAGTTGGACTTAGTTCTCTGGGCTCTGATTGTAGGGTACCTGTGTCCCTCCCCAAGCTCCCTTGTTTCAGAGGATAGCAGCACACGGGGAAGACAGCTGGAGCTGGGGACTGCTTCAGCCCAAAGGAATCCTTCCGCCTGGAGGCTTCCCTTTTTATTTCATCCCTTTTGGGAAGTGGGGATGTGAGTCATAAGGCATTAGCAAGTGGCTTTTGTGAAGCACATTTTGTGACACAGCACGTACAGCGGAAGGTACGTGCCGTTGCTTCCGTCAGCTGCTGTCAGACGTTAGCACACGTGGAACAGCTTTGAGCACCCCGTGTTAATCTATCAGTGTGGGGGTCGGGAGTCCAAAATGAGTTAAGGGGTTGTTTTCTTGCTCGGGTTTTGTTTTTCACAGCGGGGCTGGCTACGTAGCTGGGCCACCTTGTAGCAGGTTTGCCTCTGCCTCCTGATGTTGGGATTACAGGCATGTGCCACCACACCTGGCTTCAAAGTGTGTCTCACCGGCTTCCATCAAAGTGTAGACAAACAGGTGTTGCTCTGGAAGGCCCAGCCCTCCCATGGAGTTGCCTACCTTCTATGGCTAGTGGCACCACCCTCAAAACCCATTGGCTCGACATCTGCCCTGTGACCCATCATTATTTCTCTTCCCCTGCCTCTGACACTCCTGCCTCACTCTTTCCCATCCAAGTACTGCTGTGATTGCACCTCCCCAGGTCAGGAAACTTAGCTTAACCACCCCTGTAAAGTCTCCTGTGGAGTGGTGGTGGCATCCCGGGTTCGAGGATTAGGGCCGGAGAGCAGGCTCTTACTCCGTCATCTACAGCCTGTGTTATGCGTGTCTCCCTACCCCGTGACCCTTGTCACATTTTTCTCACCTCTCACTAACCCTCATTTGCTGCTTTATTACTTTTTTTCTACTTTTTTTGGATTTTCCTCTGTAGCCCTGGCTGTCATGGCCTCAGACTCACAGAGATCTGCCTGCCTCTTCTAACCGAGTGCTGGGACTAAAGCCCTGTGTCACTACACCTAGTATATTAATTAATTTTAATTTTAATTCCCAACCCTGATATTTGCAATCAACATTTGCTGAGTGTCTACTGAGGGAGGCATCTTTTAAACACTCACACAGCATCTTATTTTGTGCATCACTACAAGCCCAAGAGGCAGGAACGAACGGCTCCCCCATTTTACAGGTGAGAGCATAGCCAGCAAGCAGTGAAACCGGGATACAGAAGCCAGGTGGCTTCATGACTGCCTTTTGTTTGCTTGTTTCATAGTTCTGGGGGATTGAACCTCACACATGCTAGGTAAAGAGTTAACCACCGAGCTATGTCTCAAGACTTCTTTTTAAAAAAAGTTTAACATTTGTATATTTATTTGTGTATTTGCATGAGAGCTATCTCACCAGCCTTAAATTTAAAAAAAAATTTTTTTTTAAATTATATTATAGTTATATTATTTTACCTTCTCCTTCCACCCTCAAAACTCTCCCATCTATCCCTCCTTGCTCTCTTTCAAATTCATGGCTTTCTTTTTCATTCATTGTTACACACACACACACATACACACATGTATATCCCTAAATACATAGGTGCAACATGCTTAGTCTGTATAATATTATTAATTTGCATATTTTTATGTACAAAGAGCTAGCATGATCCTTTCACTGGGTAAGTGTTCTTGAATAATCCATTCTTAGAAGGCCATTGTGTTATGGTTTAAGTAAAAATGCTTCAGGTCCCTGAGTGGCTGCAGCAGGCAGCAGGCCATGAGACCATACCACAGGTCCCTGAAGTGGTGGCAGGCAGCAGGCAATGGGTTCCAAGAGCAGCCAGTCCCAGGCAGGGATGGAGCAGTTCCCCAAGTGGCTGCAGTGGACCCCAAGGGGCAGTGAGTCCCAGGAAGGGAGCCGTAGCCCCAGCAGGTGAGAGACAGAGATGGATAGGCATGCCATGCAGAGTGAGGTTGGATATTTATTNGGATAGGCAGGCCATGCAGACTTAGGTTGAAGGATGCTTTAGTTCATAAAGGAAGGGCTAGGGGGGAAGAGGAAAGAAAGAGAGAGAGAGAGAGAGAGAGAGAGAGAGAGAGAGAGAGAGAGAGAGAGAGAGAGAGGAACAGAGGGGGGAAGGGTAGAAGGGAGAGACAGAAGCTGCCTCTTCGAGAGAGAGATGGAAGAGACTCGGGCTGCAAGCAGAAAGAATGATCTGCCTGCCTCAGTGGACCAAGGCGGGAGTGGGCAGGGTTTGTCTCTTAAGGGGACAGGACAGACCATTACACTACCTCCTTTGTATTGGGGAAACACAGGGGTTCAGCCTCTGGTTCCAGATCGGCCTTGGCTGATGTAGGGACAGCCAGTGTGCACCCAGCCTTATTTCTTGCTTGTGTCTCCAGGGGAGCTGCTCTTGACTGTCTCCCCAAGGAGGGAAATGACTGAATGAGACTTCAGCACCCAGGATTCTGGCCTGTGGCTGCTGGTCTGTGAGGTTTGGTGAGTAACAGGAGGCAGGAAACTCGAGTTCCAAATAAATGAGGTGATATCCCTAGATTACACAGGACTGAGGTTATGAGGGCAGCCTGGTTGGCCCCTTGTGGTTGGCTGCCTAGTGGTGGAGATTGGATTGGCAATGCTACTTGCTCTCTCCCTTATGGAAGTGTGTGTGTGTGTGTGTGTGTGTGTGTGTGTGTGTGTGTGTGTGTGTTAGGGGAGGATAGGCACTGGGTAGTTAGTTCTTGGAGTCACAGATCACCCAGTGCCTGCTTCTCTGTGCTGCTGACCCTGAATGAGGAGCGATGGTGGTAGAAACAACAGGCACACCCTTGTTCCTGTGGCTTCACCCAGGGACTCCCAGGACAGAGCGTGTTGTGCTTGTCTGGGACTGAATTTGTGGTCAGACTGATGCAGGTTCTAATCCCTACTCCATTTGGGCAAGTTAACAAAATCCCTGTGAGTCCCAGTGTGATCTTCTCTTAAATGCAGGGGATGGCATCCACCCCAAAGAATAGCGGTAATTGATGAAAGGAGAAAGTGTATAGGTGGGGTCAGCGTGAAGCCTGAGCCCAAGGGCAAGTTCACAGTGGGTGGCAGTTGGGGAAGAGGCCTGTCTTTAGAACCACAGCACTGAGAGACCTGCAGAAGAGAGTTCTGAGTACAGATGGGATTTTTCTGTTTGTTTGGGTGGTTGTTTTGAGTCTGAGTCTCATGTAACCCGGACTGGCCTCCATCCAACTCACTGTGTAGCCGAGGAAGACCTTTAAATTCTTCCCTCCTTGGAGTGCTAGGAATACACTCAAGTGTGCACCAAGATGCGTGGAACATTTTGGTTTCTTCTTGCTGCCTATGCTGCTCCTGAAGTTCAAGATTCTCTGGTCTCAGCCTCTCCATTGTTCGGAGCTATGAGCTAGACCCACCACACCAGGCCAAGTAAAGGTAACAAGCCACTCCAAGTCTTTCTTAAGAGATTGTAAATCTTCCTCTCCCTCCACTGCTTGAGAATGGAAGGCCTGCAGCTAACTCGAATAGCCCTCTGTGAAACGCGTGACTGCCTGGATTCTGGGGCGGGACTGGAAGGTGAAGGATCTGCCTTTGGAATGTGGGAAGGCTCTCTTCCAAAGACCACAGGAGCCATACCACCGCTCTAGCAAGCCTTCCCCCATGTGCACAGAACTGGTGGTCTTCTTAACCAAGAAGAATCTGTGGTGAGGGGAGATAGCACAGGCCTGGAATCCCAGCACTTTGGAGACCTCAAGGATCAGAAGTTCAAGGCCATCCTTGGTTACACAGTGAATTGAAGGCCAGCCTAGAATACAGGAGTCTGAGACCGTACCTAAGAACAAAACAATAACAGCAACAAAATAAATAAAAGAAAAAAAATCCATAATACTAGCACAGACCTGTAGTCCCAGCACAAAAGATGCCACAGCAAAAGAATAGTGAGTTTAAGGTCAGCCTACACTACCTGGGGAGGCCCTATCTCACCAAAACAAACAAAACAAGGGCTGGGAGTATAGCTTTATGATAGAGCTCTTGCCTAAAGTGCACAAGGTCTTAGGTTTGATTTCCAGCTTAGCAAAATCAAGTGAGCAACAATAACAAAACCAGAACCCACAACACATTGGCTGGGTTGTGGCTGGGTTGTGATAATAACATAGGACAGTCATGGGAACCAGCTTGTAGGTAGGACTGGAAAATCAGCTGGGCCATAAACATTAACCTCCCAGAGATCTCAGGCCTGAAGTGCCTTTCATACCTCAGAAAGTTCTGGAAGGTCACAATCTTATCTGTGGATAGTGCCCCCTTTGCCTCTGAGGCAGGGCAAAGTTCCTAGCCTCATTTCATCTGTCAGTCATGGCGGTAAGTGTAGGAGCGGGGTGGGGAGTAGGGTTGGTTCTCTACCCATATGAAGGGTCCCAGTACTTTGAGCTTCAGGAGACCTGGAGTTACTGTGACAGGCAGCCCACCCTGAAGACACAGAGGTTGCATCTTAGAACATGAAGTTGTACTTATTTAAAAAATTCCTTCCCTTTCCCTTCTGTAGTCAGGGAAACTGCCCCTTGCTTTTTCCGAGTCATCTGGAAGTAGTAAATAGTGCGGCGCTACAGATACTTAATTTGGAGGATGCTTGACAAGGTAAGGAAGAGGCATGATGTAAAGAGTCAGGTTAGAGCAACGAAGATTCACTAAACCATGGTCCTGACAGGTACCCAAGATTTTGTTGTGTTGGTAATATTACTCCAGAGAGGAGCAAGACCTGGCCTCTGACTGCAAGAAGCATGTGACTTTGTTATGTGATAAGATCGAGGGAGGGGAGCGTATCTCCCCTCTAATCTATGGGCTGCCTCGTGAACTCGGGAGGCTTATCGGGGCCTTTCAGAGGGAGGTTATCATTGTTAGGGGCAGAATCAGGTCTAAGTTAACAAGGACAAACAACCTTGAGGAACCAGTGGCCCCGTGACACATTCTGCCCCTTAAGGCTCCACGCTCCAATGCTCTGGTACCTACTGAACATGGCTGACTTTCTGACTGATATCCACTTGGACTTAGAAACAAGTCATGGGGACCAGGCTGGGCTACCCTGGGTTGTAAGGCCTGTAGAGACGAGAATCTCCCTTAGGAGTCAGTCTGGTGACTTCTTTCTCATGAACATGTCCCAGGGATGTTTAGGAAGATTGGCTGCACGGCTAAAGCGCGTACAGCAGTGAGCTGATGGAGGCCAGCCAGGGCTTCAGCAGAGATTGGCTTTAAGCTTCTGCTTGCTGAGCAGCCCTCATGGGGGCTGTGCTTGTTGTGACTGCTCTCTACGCACACGTGATGGGGAGTGGGGACCAGTGTGTTGGAGGTAGAGAGCAGGGATGGGTGACTTCTCAGAGGCAGCAATGAAAAAGGCGGCAAGAAAATCTAGTGTGACTGAGCCAGGGCACAAGTACAGCCCCGAGGACGAAGAAAAGGAGCTGTTAAGCTGACGAGAATGGGAATGCAGCTCCTCAAGATTCCCAGGGATGGCTTGGAACTTTTAATAGGACTGGCGTGTGTGTGAGTTGTAAATCAGCCTTGAACTCCTTACGAGAGAAAATTCTAGAAGGGTCGAAGTTGTCACTATAGTTTCCGAGGAAGGGGTCGACCTATATTACAGAATTTATTTCTAGTAACAAATCCAAGACTCTTTCCCTGTTTGGTCCTCTGGGCTCTGGAGTTGCTCTATTTCTACAGGGAGCTTCCTCCTCAATCAGACAAGGAAAGATCAGGATGGAGGTGCAAAGGTCTCCATCGGGGTCCTGCAGCCATTTCAGCTTTCTCCTAGATCCTTACCATAGTACAGAGCCTCACTTTATGTCTCTCTTGAGGCAGGGTCTCAGTCGTCCAAACTGACCTC
This sequence comes from Alexandromys fortis, assembly GCF_014885135.2. Classification (NCBI taxonomy): domain Eukaryota; kingdom Metazoa; phylum Chordata; class Mammalia; order Rodentia; family Cricetidae; genus Alexandromys; species Alexandromys fortis. The sequence continues at coordinate 179,152 of NW_026068613.1, forward strand.
AGGGAGCCAAAGATGACCATGGACTTGAAATCTGGTTGCCTCCACCTCCCTCCCACGAATGCTACGAATTTGAAGTGCGACACCATTCCCAGGGCTGGGAATTGAACCCCGTGCTTTGTGCGCCAGGCAAGGCTTCTAGCATCTGAGCCTGGAGCACCATCTCAGAGATGCTTGATGTCAGATGTCCAGAATGTTCTTCCTCTTCTGATAATTTCCTGTTGTCGTTTTCCTTGGTTGTTGTTTTTGTTTGTTTTAAACACAAGTTTATTGGGCGTACACAGGATTAGGATCTTAAAGATACAAATACACTCTGCCCTCTGCCTTCTTCGCACTCCCAGCCAGGTGGGAACAAGAAAAGATTTAAAACACAGAAGAGAGATGAGAGAATAATTAGCTGGCACTCTGCTCCGTGCTTGGAAACAGAGACGTAAACAGAGCTGTGGGGTCATTCGGGAGCTAGGAAGGTGGGTGGTAGGGTCTTGATTTCCCCCAAAACGGTAATACAATCAAACTCCTACTGGTTTCTGAAAGGCATTGGAAGTGCGTGTGTGTGTGTGTGTGTGTGTGTGTGTGTGTGTGTATGTTTATAGCTCACGGCCTCGTGCATGCTAAGCAAACCCTTCACTGTTGAGCTCCACCCTCCACGTCAGCAGCTCTTCTGTTCCTTTCCCCAGCATCAGCACCCTTTGCACCCAGCCCATCAGTGTTGCTGACCCCATTTACAAATGAGGAAGTAGAACTCAAAGAGGCTGTTGGGCATGCCCTGTGGGTTTAGGGACATCCCTGGTCTCTAACCTGAATTTTCTCAGCTCTGAACGTTTCCTTATACCTATGGTTACAGGGCTTGGGTTTTGGCTTGGCTGGTTTATTTCTGTTCGTGGATCACAGCTTTAAACTCACACAGCGAGCTCCCACACGCTCGCTCACTGGCAAACAAACCTTCCTGGCAACACAGCCAGCTGCTGTTTCCTGTGTTTAGAGACCACATTGCAGGGAAGTGTTCTAAGAGTTGTTTTGAGTGTTGTGTCTATTCCTCCGTGCAGAAGTGTGTATGCCGCTTCTGAGAAAGAAGAAGGTGACGTGGTTGTTCAATGTTATGTGGCAGCCCTCAGGTGCTGGGAGATTTGTGTATCGGGACGAGCCCAGAGCCTTTGTTCTCTGTGGTGTGAAACCATGCAGTTTATGAAGTCCGTGGGCTGTGAGGTCAGAGTTCTCCAGCCTCCTCTGACTCTGGGTAAGACAGTTTATGTCTGGGTTGCCCATCTGTGTGACAAGTTCTCCAGAGCTGCAGATAGCGCGTCTGGAGCGCTCAGTGTCGCATGGATCCCTTATACCCCCTCAGAGATGAATAGGGTGCTTCTGCCTCAGTAGATCCCAGAGACAGGGCTGTTGTGAAACAAGGGGTGCGTGTTGAAAGGGGACCCTTCTCTAGTTTTCCTCTTGGACAACAGAGACTCCATAGCTTGCTGAATACAGACAGGTGCCGGCTCACGCTCGTCGTGTGTCTACTATGGGCTGCTTTATGCGTTCATCAATCCTGAGCCAAGGAGTAACTAGCATTCTTGTCCTGCAAATGAAGCAAACCGGCCAGATGTTGCAAAGGTATCCAGCTAGGAAGTGTGCTCTGCTATTAGAGTCCTTCCTTATTTGTTACTCTTTGTTATTCCATACTCTGCCTCACCCTGCCCTGACAGCCCCATGAAGCTTTTGCATGGCACATTCCTGGCTATTGAATTGTCTTTCCCTCCTTCCCCTGGGGCTCACTTCTGTGGTTCTGAACTGGCTGTCAATCCGGAGTTAATCACAGTCTGGCCACCACTCGCCTTTGCAGCTCCTGTGCACCCAGCTTGCGTCACTGTCACGCGGGCAGTACAGCTCAGCTACCTTTGCCGACTCAAGGGCTTGCCGCTTGAGCACTTTGGGACCCTGCACAAACTTGTTGATAAAATAATGAATGTCTTCTTTCTGGGTGCATTCTTCTCTCTTTGTTGAGACCTCTGTTCATTTTCTTTGCTTTTGAGCTGTGTAACAGGCCGACCTTGAACTCACTGTGTAGGCCAGGCTAGCGTCAAGCTTGTAATGATCCTTTTGCCTTCGTCTCCACACTGGCAGGATTGCAGATGGGTGACACACCACACCCCGGTTAGCTAGGTGTGATCTTATCCAAGGCTTTCAGATACTTTGCTTTTGAGACAGTTTCTCAGGTGGTGCCATCCACTTCACACTTCTGCACCTTCCTCTCTCCACGGTCCTTCCGAGAGGCGGTGCGTGTTTGTGTGATCACAGAGAGTAATGTCGCACGTGATCAGTTGGCGAAACAGAAAACTCTGAGGCATTCCTCTCAGTGATTACAGTCCAGGCTTAGAAACTGACATAAGTCACCTGCGAGTGTTCTGGAAAGGGATGTAGTATGGTGTATATACTATGAACTGAGGCATTGTATTCATGTGAATACACACACACACACACACACACACAAAAACACGCATTGTGAATTTGTTATTTAGTTATTTAAAAGATTTCTTTCTTTGTGCATATGCACATTTGTGTGTGTGTGTGTGTGTGTGTGTGTGTGCTCACGCACATGCGCGCATGAACACCTATGTGAGTTTATGTGCGTCACATTCTTGATGGATGATCACAGAGGCCAGAGGGCATCAGCTCCCCTAGAACTGGAGTTATAGATGGCTGCAAGTTGCCTGGGGTGGGTGCTGGGAACAGAACCCAGGACTTTTGGAAGGACAGTAAATGCTCTTGACCACTGAATCATCTTTCTAGCCCTCTTAGTTGTGGATTTTGGTTGGTTTGGAATTCCTGATTCTCTGGCTTCACCTCTCACTCTATGGGTTTTAAGGAAAAACAGTTTTGTTTCCTTGCTGACTGGAACAGTCAAGTTACCTTCTAAAGAGTTCTCCTGTGAATTAAGGAGTTTAAGAGCAGATAGAAAAATGCTTAGAAGGATGCTATAGTGAAGGTGTGGGCACAGATACGGCTTCCTCAGTATCTGCCCCCCACTTGTCCTTTTCACTAGCTGAAGGCCAGTGCCCACTTCTTTCTTTCTTTCTTCCTTCCTTCCTTCCTTCCTTCCTTCCTTCCTTCCTTCCTTCCTTCCTTTCTTTCTTTCTTTCTTTCTTTCTTTCTTTCTTTCTTTCTTTCTCCTTTCCATTGTGGCTACACTCAGCTTAAGTCTGGCTGGCTGGACCACATTCCTCTGGGCTCAGGTGACCAATAAGGAAACAGAAAGTGCAAGGGAAATGCCAGCAGCCTGGAGGACTGACTCTTTCCAGTCCTTCTCACTACATTTCTAAGATTGGCTGTGCTCATTTGCTCATCACTCGCCGTTGTGGGTGGCCCTTTGCCTTAGCCACTGTCGGCTCCCAGGACCTGCTTCCTTGAGGCCGAGAGTGACCTTCAGGACCAATGAATGCCTGGGATCAAAAATTCTCAGTGCTCCATGCAGTGACCAGCAGGGGAGGGGACTGCTCTGCTCTGACACTTCCGTGTAGAACCTGGCCTGACACCCCTTCTGAAATAGAGTAGAACGCAATCCACCATGAGTGAGTGTGGAGAGTGTCCATTTGTGGGGTGAGGTCTAAGGAAACGTTACCACACACGGGGACTCAGAAGTTTGAGCTGCAGCCCCTGCTTTTCGCTTGTGGACTGGGTAATGCTTAGCAATTTATCTGTTCTGTTTCAGACAGTACGCATTATAGTCTTACTGTATACCAAGCACAGCTTGGCGAGTGGGTACATGGGAATAAACCGAACCTCGGCCCTCAAGAACCTCAAAGTCCTAAACACATGACTCAGACTATGAAGAGGACTGCGTGGTACTAGCTAAGAGACCCTCTCAGCCCACTGAGGAGCTGAGGAAAGCGCTCCAAGGAGGTGCTTAGGCCAAGGCGCTTGAGAGGACAAGATGGTAGGCAATTGTATGTGTTGAAGATGGGAGGGTAGCCTGAGAAGGTAGAGTCATTGTGCACAGGCAAGACAGGTAACACATATGCACACAGCCCAGACGTGCATTCTTGAGGCATATGATGGGCAGTGAAGCTAGGGAGACAGCAAGAGTCACATTTGTGCTAAGCCTTCCAGATTGAAGGCCGTTGAGCAAGTTCATGGTCTGCCAGATCTGTCTGAGAGGTCCCACCCCTGTTAAAAGTGTCAAGTTCCAACTCCATTCCAAATCCGCTAAATGAGAGCTGCCACTTTAGTAAATTCTCCTGAGGACTGGCATGCACTGTAGCCATTTTATAGCTGAAGGTTCATATCCCTGGATTGAGCCAACAGCCTTATGCTAAAATATTCAAAAGCAGTGCAAGCCGTGTGTATAGTTCAGTTATTAGCTCATTTGTGTGACATGTAGAAAGCCCTGGATTTCATCCCCAGTGCCACAAACAGAAACAAACAAGGTGTGCCAGGCATGGTGGTGCATGCCCGTAATCCCAGCGCTTAGGGGCTAAGGGTCACTATAACTTTAAGGCTAAGGTGCTACATAGGTGAGACCCTCAGGTCCGAACATGAAGGATAATTTTCATATTATTGTGTAATCAACTATTGACATAACATTTCTGTTATAAATTATAATGTAAATATCTGATATGTGACCCCCAAAGGAATTGGAACCCCCTGATTCAAAACTCCTGTTCTACACTAAAGGACAGCAAACTTTATGAAGAAGCAGAGAGACTATTCTAGGCCCCATGAGTCAGGTGGTCTTTTTGGCGTCAGTTCAATGCTATGTTATAAAACAAGAACAGCGACAATACACACACACACACACATGCACGCACACACACACACACACACACACACACACACACACACACACACACGGGACTGTTCCGGGCTCTGGTAGGTAAGCTTACTGAGTCTGGTTTAGTGAAAGTTTTATGTAGTGTGAAGTTTTGTTGTTTAAAAAAAATTAAAAATGTAAAAACTGTTCTTAGGGACTGGGGAGAAAAGCAAGGCCCTGAAAAGCAAGTAGTGAGTTGGGTTTGGTCAAGGGCTATTGTTTGCTGACCCCTATCTAGAAGATTCCAGACCTTCAGTTTTCAAATAATACCTCCTGGCGTAGATACTTCAGAGAGAATGTGAAAATCAAATGCGCTGGGAAGGTACCCACACCAAACCTGTATTTTTCAGGTAAAGAAATGGAGACCCAGAGCCGGAGTGTGGCTCGCTCATGGGCGACCAGCCCCTACCCGGCTAGGACTGAAGCTGGCAGCTGAATTCCAAGCAGAGATGTTTTGAAAGGAGAGCAGAGCTTTAAGGCAAAATTAACTTCCTTTCTGACACATTACAAATGGCTGCTTACGGGCTGTGCAGCGGCAGGGCTGCTTTCTCAGTGTCAAATGCAGTTAGCAGCCAGTCTTGGGAAAATACACTGCGTAGGGCAAGGCATTTTAGCACCTGAAATAACACATGGATGTCCAGATATATGTACCTGATGCAGGGCCTTGCTGTAGAGCTCTGCTGTCCCTATATAGCCCTGGTGTCTTTGAACTTGTGGCTGCCTCTTACGTCAGCATCTCTAGAGTTGGGCGATGAACATTAACCCCCACACCCTGCTAAATGAAGCAAAATGAAGGCTAGGTTAAATGTTATCCCTTCCCAAAGTTTGGCTGTTAATTATTTCATTTAAACATCTATGTTTATTGAAATCTTGCTGCTCAGAGTAGTGATCATTTATTGTGAAGGTTGTTTAAAAAGAATAATAGAATGAATTGTTTTCTCTGTTCTTTCATCCAGACGGGCAGCGCACTGGAGTGACCTTTTTGTTTTGTTTTCCCAGTCAGGGTCTGCTTACGTAGCCCAGGCTGGCCTGGAACTCATTACATAGCCCAGAATGAATTCAAACTCCCGAGTTTTCTGCCTCAGGCTCTTAGTAATCCATTCTGTAGCAACACTCAAGACTGACTAAAATAAAAGAAGTCAACCATAAAGTCCAACTCTTCTGAAGTACAGATTGTCAGCCTCATCTCTTTTTCTGGGTTCCAGTCCAAGTTCCCAGGCAGACAGAAACAGTGGCTCACAGAGGAAATGGAGTTTTGCCCTCTTCCACTTCCGCTTCTTTGCTTTTTGTACACGGAAGGATAACACTGAGATTGATAACGCAGGTTCTGGGCAAGCCCGAGGGAGTGACTGACGACTTCTGAAGTCAGATCCAAGGATGTCACTATGGAGGTACCAGTTGCTCTCGAATTGAAGCCCCAGGTCCTGACACCCAGGAGCTTGCTCATCCATTGTTTGGGTGTCCTGGTCTTTGTTCTGGTGGACACCCAGCTTGTACTCGACCCTAAGAGGCAACAGGTGCAGGCTCCCGTACGCACTTCCGTTGTGCACACGTGTGTATCCTTGGGGCTTGCTGGACAGCTGGACAGGCAGCCTGAATCAGCAAGTTCCAGGTCGAAGGGGGAGGGGCAGGGAAGGAGGGAGGGAGGGAGGGAAGGATGCTGTTTCAAAAATTAAGGTGGAGAATGACTGAAGAAGACATCCAAGTTAACCTCTGGCCTCCAGGTACCTGTATGTACATGTAATGTAAACATACACACACACACACACACACACACACACACACACACACACATCTACTCAGAGACTGAGAGAAGCCTGTTGTGTCCTTGGGGAGGAGATGCAGAGAGAAGCCTTTGACTATTGCCCCACACAGTCTCCATCATTCTGGGCATCTGTGATCTGAGATGCCCTGCCTAGGTTCGGGAGCCTTGTGTTGAGCATAGCAGCAGCGAGCTGACTCATCTCTGCCAAGCAGGGTGGCCCAGCTGTAGGGACCAGATTGGCCTGTGCCTTCCCTCATTTTCCTCCCCCACCCCATTTGCCCTGCATTGTCAAAAAAAAAAAAAAGCCCTGGCTTGTGAATCATCTGCCCTCATGGAGCCACTCAGAAAGCTCAATGGGCTTGGAGAGGTGGGGGTGGGGTGGCATATTGTCCTCCTAAGTAGAGCCCTGCTGAGTCACTTTGAGGCCTGGCACAAATTTTTTTTTTTTCTAAATAATTAATCGTAGCAGTTTTCATTTATTTAGTAGCTGACACTGTGGCTGGCCCAGCATAGCCACCGGTGCTGTTGGACGCCCATCCCAGCTTTGTGCAGACTGTAGCCTTCACTTGAGAGACAATACCCCGCCTTCAGGGTTCTGTGAGGCAGACACTAGTAACATCCCTGAGTTGTGAACAAAACAGAGAGGTGCAGGGGAGTTCGCCTGTCCCAGGTGAGGAGCAAGGACTGAGAAAAGGAAAAAAAAATCCTATTTTTCCTTCCAATCTGCATTTTCTGAGCCTGCCCCCCCCCCCCCCCCCCCCCCCCCCCCCCCCCCCCCCCCCCCCCCCCCCCCGCCCATGCCTTCTTTGCTTGGCACTGGAGACTGAACTCAGAATTGGCCTAAATGTGTGTCTGTTCTACCACAGAGCTGCATAACAGCCCCTGGGCTGCAGAGAGGCAGGTAGAGGGACTTGCTTCTGAGCCTGACTCCAGGGTGATTCCTTGGACAGTGGAAAGAGAGAACCAAGTCCTCTGACGGCCATATACATGCTATGGCCCATGCTTACACACATAGCCTTGATGTCAAAACCTCTGAATTCTGCCTGTAAGAGTTTGAAATTCAAGGCATGTACCACCATACCCAACCCAACTTTTATTATTTCCTATGAAAAGTTGAGAAATAGGCTGGATCTTTTTTCTTTTAAGTTTGGTAATCAGAGCACTTGGTAGCAGAAGCAGGAGGATTGCTGTGTGTCTGAGGCCAGCCTGGATTGTGTTCCTGTTAGTTTTTATTGTCAACTTGATATGACCAAGAGTCACCTGGGAAGATGGAGTGTCAGCAAAGGATTGTCCAGATCACAGTGAGTCTATGTATGCCAGGAACTTCTTGTTGTTCAGTGCTTTGTGAAGGCCCAGGGCACCATGGGCTGTCCCACTCCTGGGAGGTGGATCTAGGCTATGAAAGAAAGCCAGTGGGCAGCACTTCTCTGTGGCTTCTGCTCCAGTTGCTGTTTGAACCCTTGCCCTGACTTCAGTGATAGAGGATGCCCTGGCAGTATAAACTGAAATAAACACGTTCTTCCCCAAGTAGCTTTTGATCATGGTATTTATCACAGCAACAGAAAGCCAGCTCTAGGCCAGTCTGCGTAGCTAACCTGACCATCCAGGGCTACAGAATGAAATCCTGTCTCAGAAAAACAAAACCAATCAAACAAACAAAAAACTCTTCCCAAACCTCCTTTTCCCTTTTCCACTTCCTTTGGTTCCTGGAGCCTCAGGTATGGATCGCTTACTTTTTTGTTTTCCCTGTGTAGTCCTGGCTGTCCTGCAACTTGCTTTGTAGTCTAGGCTGGCCCTAAACCCTGAGATCTGACTGCCTGTGCCTTCTGAATGCCGGGATTAAAGGGGCGTGCCACCACCTCCTGGCACGTATCTGTTTCTGATTGACAACCCAGACACCATGAACAGGGTGTGTCCTGGAAGATCTACCGTAGCCCATCTCTGGGGTCCCTTACCCACTAAGAGGGTGCTGCACTAAGACCAGTGGGCCAACCTGCTCTGTGAAATTCACCAGTGAATATGAACTGACTGGGATGTTAATAAACTATTGATTTTTTTTTTAAATGTAGCAGAAAGTTTCAAACTTCTGCCTCAGTAGTCAGAGTCTTATTGTTAGTGAGAGTAGGTAATGGAAGAGCAGGCTTGATCCTTAACTTGCCAAGTAACTTTTTCCTGGATGGTGATTTGAGCTTTCTGTCCCACGTGATCCTGCCATGGAACCCTCCACCACAAGGTTGTCCGGCTAACGTGACACTGTTTTCATTTGCAATCTCCACAGCTTGAATTAAATAAACCTCCCTTCTTTAGTAGTAGCCTGCCTCCGCTTTTCACCACGGTAGAAAAGAGCAAATACAGCCAGTTTACAGGCCAGGATGAACGTTTCACAATAGACAGCTCAAAACATCTGTGCTATAAAAGCAATGCGTTTGTTTCCCTAATACATTGCAGTTGGCAAAGCATTTCCATTTTCATAGTCTTCCTCCACCATCACATGGCTCTTCGGGTGAACCCTAAAGAGAGCATGTTTGCTGTTGATTGATGAGAAAAGTAGGCCCAGTGGAGAAGCTAAGTGGGTCTCACTGGGTTCCACAGTGTGGGGTGCACTAGAAACCAGGCTCGGCCCCGGGGTAGCTAAGTCTTCTTCTCTCTGCTCCTGGAGCATGGAGTGGAGTAGATTTCCTTACAGCTCACTTGGGGAGCTCTCTGAGGTCTGTTCCAGCTGGGGGCTGAAATGATGCAGAAGCCTTTAGAAGGACAGTATTAGAGGCTACTTCAAGACCCAGCAGAGACCACCAGATGCAGCCCGAGTGAACCCCAAATAAACAGTCTTCTCCAGTGAGATGAAACAGACAGACGTCAGTGAAAGAAAAGGACAGGAGTGAGCCAAGGGATGCGTGGCCATGGGTACAGATCTCTGGGTCCGGGTCTCTGGGCTGGGAGCGGGTAGTAGCCATTTCCCCAAGCAGCAGAGAGCATGCTGTTGACTGTGGAAGGGTGGCTTTACAGGAAAGGTTGATGCTCAGATGCTCTGAAATGTTACGAAAACAACTATAAACGTCTGGGGACTGAATCTGGGGCAGAGTGAGTAAGACTCTTGGCCGTTGTTTTTAAGGAAAGAATAAGACCCTGAAGAAAGGCCCCTGAGAGGACCTGGCGGGGTGGGAGGAGGGGGGAGCCTAGACTACGAATGCTTTTAGCAGCGTTTCTAGCCTTGCTTTCTCCTCTCCCTGGTCTCCTTTTCCCACATCCACTCCCACGTGCAACTGCTCTCAGACAAATCGATGTCTGTGATTCCTGTTTGTCTCTAAGTAAAATGAGGTCATTGCTATTATCTTCATACCTCTGTGAAGTGAGATGTAACATGTTTGAGAAGTTGAAGGCTTATTGCAAGCTGCACAGATGTAGACAGAAAAGAGGTTGTTATGGCCACCTGTAAATCCAGCACACTGGAGGGAGGGATCTTGCAGGAGGACGACGAACGTGTGGCTAATCTGACCCATGTAACAAGTTCAAGGACAGATCGGGCTGCATGGCTTTGTCCCCCAAAAACAAAAACCGAAAGGTAAACATTTTTTTTAAAAATCCATCAGCTTACACAGGTCAGAAGTAGCATCTAAGATATGCAAAAGGTGTTTAGAGTCTTGGATGATCCCAATCGAGCAACAGTGATGGATCAACTGACTCAACACGATGCAAAACCTCTACTTGAGATGTGTACTCAAAATGCTGGCCTTCAGATGGGAAGTACTATGCTGCCTAGCCTGAAAAATGGAACGTTTTAGCCCTTGAGAAGGAGGGTGAGCTGGTGTGTTGGTTTGGGAAGAGCATTGTGGCTCTTTAATAGCCCCTGAAGGCACATGTACAACAACTTGGTCTCCAGCCTGTGGTCCTATTGGGAGTGCTGTAGGAATTCTTCTGGAATGAGCACCCGGACACCAATGAGAGTAGAAGAGATGAGATGTCACCAGTGGACCAAAGCCAAGACAGCTCCTGAGAGGCTTCAATACCGGGTCTAGTTTTTTTTGGGGGGGGGGGGGTTCGAGACAGGGTTTCTCTGTGGTTTTGGAGCCTGTCCTGGAACTAGCTCTTGTAGACCAGGCTGGTCTCAAACTCACAGAGATCCGCCTGCCTCTGCCTCCCGAGTGCTGGGATTAAAGGTGTGCGCCACCACTGCCTGGCTACCGGGTCTAGTTTGTATTCTCATTTTATACTCTAAAACTACAAGGTGGGCGGACAAGCAAGATTTTACAGGAGCTTGCATGGCAGCCATCAAGTTGTTAGGAGCAAAGACTCATTGCTTTAGCTGTTTCTCCATGTCATTCTGTTTTAGGTAGCAAGTGAGGTCATGCTTGGCGAAATAGGCAGTGCACACAGTGCTTTAATTAAGTCACTAAGTAAATCAATAGCTAATAATTGGTCTTTTGTACCTTATTCTACCAAAAGAGGGAGTGGAAGTTATTGTAGGTGAGGCCTTGTCTTGCTTTATGTTCTGGTTATTGGGATAAAATAGTCTGACCAAACAACTTAGGGGGAAAAAGGGAATTTATTTCAGTTCACAGTTCCAGATTATAGTCCACGATGGAAGTAAAGTCAAGGAAGCATCTGGTCGCATTTACATCTGAAGTCAGAAAAGAGTAATAAATGCAGGCAGGCTAGCGCTCAGCTCGCAGCCTCCACTCTTACAGGCGTAGATCACTGCCTAGGGAATGATGCCACCCACAACAGGCAGTGTTGAAGTAGGAGCGGCAGGGCTGCGTCCCCGGCACCCGGCTGCCCGCATGGCTAGGTTATGCCCCGAAATAATTACACGGAAACTGTATTTTTTTAAACACTGCCTGGCCCGGCTAGTTCCAGCCTCTTATTGGGTAGCTCTTACATATTGTTCTAACCCATTTCTAATATTCTGTGTAGCCCATGAGGTGGCTTACCAGGGAGGATCTTAACCTGCATCAGTCTGGAGTGGGAGAACCATGGAGACTCCTTGACTCAGCTTCTTTCTCCCAGCATTCTCTTCTGTTTACTCCACCCACTTATGTTCTGACCAATAAAATGGGCCAAGGCAGTTTCTTTATTATAATTAACCAATGTCCTTCCTCCATCAGGGCAGGTCCTCCCATCTCAATTAATGTGATCAAGGTAATCCCCACAGACATGCTCAGAGGCCCACCTCCCAGGTCATTCTAACTTTTGTCAAGTTGACAACTGATAATTGCCGTGAACATCACAGACCCATTGGAAGTTAGTTAATTGTTGGGAACATGCCTCTGAAGGGAAGGAGTTAAGACTCTAGCCTAGACTATAACAATAGTTATAACTATAGTATAACTATAGGGTTATGTATGACTCTAGTCCCTTTGCTTTGCTTTCTGGTTTCCCTATCCTTCTGCTGCCAGGATGCACTATGCCATCAGGCCCAAAGCAGCAGGGCCACATGACCACAAACTAAAGCCCTCTGAAATTATAAACAAATTATAAACAAAAAAAGTTTCCTATTTTTTAAAAGTTTAATTTAACTTATTTATTTATATGAAATAGGATCTCATATAGCCCAGACTAGCATCAGACTCAATATATGGTGGAGGCTGGTCTTGAACTCTTGAAACCCCTGCCTCCACATTCAAGTGTTGGGATTTTAGGTGCCTGCCATCACACCTATTTTTCTTTCTGTGACCTGTATAGAATTGACCTGATTTGGGTGACTGGGAATGAAGAAATGACAGAGAGGCACAAAAACACCTACCAGAAAAGCTAGGATTGGGTAGGTGATGTGTTCTCATAGAGAGGCACCGGAAACCCAGAAACTCAGCTGTTTACCATAGCAGCTAAAGCAGGGGGTAAGCTAGGTAATAGCAGAAGGGGTCTCTGAGCGTCCGACGGTGCAGGAAAAGGGAGGCTGTGGTTCATGCCTTCTACACGCATGGTCAACATACATACTAGGAAGGACCAGGGGAAGTTTTTGCTGTTCCATGGGTCTAAGGCCTTAGGGTTCTCGACACTGGCCTTACCCATGTTGCAAATGCTTGTTCATACAAGGGCACACTTCAACCCTGCACTCTTTTCTCTGTTGAGTTGATTTTTCCCAAGTATTTTGTCACAATAGCAGAAGTGAGGAGTGGATTTGGGGTAGGCAGCACCCACTCCATCAGCCCTGTGTGTGTTGTGCTTTCTAAGGTCATCCTTACTAGTTTCAGCAGCCCTCTGAGGACTGGGGAGTGACCCGGGGTAGAGCACTTGCCTAGCATGTGTGAAGTCCTGGTTGCAATCCCCAGCCCTGGGGAAGTGGACAAGCCTCTGGTGTTTATTTCATAGCTGAGAAAGTTAACTTCCACAGTATTTGTCAGGAGAGAAGGTCAGCATTGAACCCAGATGGACCTGAAACCCAACTCGCACTTCCCACCATAGCATCTTCCGCATTTCCATACTGGTTCCTGCCCGAGCTCTCTAGTGTCTCCAAGTGGGAGAAGATGTCAAGTCGTGAAGCCAGCTCTGTGCTGCTTGTACCCCGAACACTGATTCAAGCCCCTCGCTTAAATATCTAATAGCAATGATGAGAGCAGTAATAATACACAGCAGAGACCGACAACATTCAGGAACGGTGGTTTTTATTAAGTAGCATGTAAGTCCCCTTACCAAATGCCTGAGTCTGTCAGCTTATAAGGAAGAAGATTTTATTTGGTTCGTGTTTCCTTAGGTTTCGGTTCATGGTCAGTAGGCTCTGCTCCTTTGGGCCTGCAGCCCAACACAGTAGCAAGAGTATGAGCAAATCTCTTACCTCACAGTGGTCAGGAGACAAAGGGAGAGCGCTTAGAGTTAGAGCCCCATTGCCCACTTCAAAAATATTCCCTTCAGCAACCAAACTTCTTCTCAGTAGGACCCGCATCCTAAAGGCTCCCCCCACTGGCCCGTAGTGACACAGGCTGAGAGATATGTTGGATACCTGCAAGTGCAGGTGGTTTCATTTTGGGGCCCCTGTTTTCCTGTTTGGGGGGTGTAAAGGTCCGCACCAGTTAGCAAGATGTGCGCAGCTCTTAGCCAGCTGTTGATTGGCCTGTGCCATCCCAGCAGTCACGCTATTCTTCACATTATCACATATAATTACATACAGGTTAGACAGTTAGAGCAACTTTTCCATATCAAATGGCCTTCCCATCTGACTTCTGCCTTTGTGTGATCATACCACTTAATCGGCTCCTTAGTTTTCAGCAATAATGGGTGATTTTGTTGAGGTCACCATACTTACATATGCAGTCTTGTGCCCTGAACAGTCCAGACAGATAAAGGCTTTAGAATACTGGAGATGAAACACCCATCTCAAAGCCCTGCCTGGAGGGTTCTAGATGATGGTTCACAGACCTGGAGTAGCACACTGCCTCTGACAGAATCGCCCCGCGTAAACTACAGCTATTGTGGGCTAGCTTCACAAACTACAGCTTGATTGTGTTCTTAAGTGAGATGCTAAGAAGTAGAGTTATATTCCTTTGACATTTCAAAGGTGTGTGGTTGGACTATGCTGGCCTCCACAAGGGTGGGGCGAACCAGGAAGCCGGTGAGATGGTTCAGCTCAGCCACTGCCTAAACCAACTAGATAAGTTGTCTGGAGACCACAGCAGCAGGCAGGCCAACTGTGGTCATCCTAGCATCCTGCCCAAGACCTCCGGGACCAGATCCTCTGTACTGCATGCCTGGCCGCAGCTAGAGTTAGATACAGACCTGTGAGAGCCAGAGAGAAAGCCGTGGCCTAGACCTAGTCCCTTCTTCCAAAACTCAACCTTGCTCCTGTAATTCGCATCATATATACCGGCCTCTGCTAATCACCTGTGCTCCCGAGACAGAATTTGTCTGAGGTGCTGACCCCTGGGGGAGTGTGTCACGACTCCTGTCTCCCCTCTGTATGTGCTATTACTTTCACAGGATTTCAGAGCAAAGAGGAACTCTCTGGGCATTGTGCCCAATCTCTCCCTTCTGTGAAAAGAGGAAGCACAGAGAACATTTAAAGGATTTGTTCAAAGCCGTGACTATGTGGCCATTCAAGGACAAAATCCCAGGTCTTCTGGTCCACCCCCCTCCCAGGGATTTCTCCCATCACCTGGACCATGATCATCTGAAGCCAATAAAAGGTCGTGGCTAAGAAGTTGTCTGGCTATGTTCGCCTCTCTCTCCAAAATGGATGTTTTTCTAGAGAAGTTCATCACTGGAAAAGCGAAACCACATGGCCACATGACCTGCCCTGGGCCTGGCTAGGCCTTCCCTGCAGATTGTTCTGGAATCATCACCGAGAAACAGGAAGTAGACTTGGGAGGCAGCTCAGTAGTAAAGAGGGCTTATCTAGCATGCACAAGGCAGTGCTCATTCCTCAGCCAGCTAAGCGCATAACCGTTCCCTTCCTGAATTGATGTTGGAGCTAGCTTTCGAAGGAGAAAATTGCTCCTTTATGGACAGAAACTCCTGCCATCCAGCAGGTAGTGTTTTTCTTACTTTCTTGGGCACCAATGAAAGGAAAGTGGCCTCTCTTGCTCCAGATGCTTTTGACACTGGACTGCAAGTTGGACCATGCCCGCGGGCATTGGCCCTTCCTGTGGGGCTTCTGCTAGATTCTCCCATGGCTGTGCAGTCAGTACGGCTTACAACCTTTATGAGGAGAGTGTTTTTATTCGGCTTTCAAGGACAGTGGTTTGCTTGTTACTACTGTAGCCACCCACTGCTTGTAGGAAAATCCCCAAATGTCAAATGGGGATATTTTAAAATGAAAAGGAGATACTTTGGGAATTAATAAAGAGCTTCCCTTGACTCGCCTTCTGCTAGTGACTGTGGGGCCCATGGTCTTGCTGAGTCAGTCTGACTGAAGCAAGAAGCCTTAGCGGCCGTTGGTGGCAGGTCCTGGACTTGCGGCAAGACTTGCTTTGTGACTTCACGGGTGCTGTTCTGAGGATGTGTATATATAGTCAGTAGTCCCCACAGGGCATCTGCCGAGGACTTTGTTTCTGATAATGAAAGAGGGTCATAGCTGGGCAGTGGTGGCGAGTGCCTTTAATCCTAGCAGTCAGGAGGCAGAGGCAGGCAGATCTCTGTGAGTTTGAGACCAGCCTGGTCTACAGAGCGAGTTCCAGGACAGGCTCCAAAGCTACACAGAGAAACCCTGTCTTGAAAAACCAAAACAGAAAAAAGAAACAAACAAACAAAAAAAAAAACAGAAAGAAAGGGGGTCATAGGTTTGGTCGAAAAATCCCAGGCTAGGCCAGAGGGTAGTTAAACTCTATGTATGTAATCTGACCTGGGTCCATGTTCTATGATATAATCTGTGTAATACTGACTGCGTGAGTCGTCCTAAGCCAGACTTCCTCACCTGTGCTCTGGCATCCTTCAAAGTGGGGACAACTAAGGGATTTTCACAAAGCACCTACCAGGTAGCAGGCACTCTTTGGATGTCCAAATCCATTTCATGTTCTTGGGGTTTTGCTGACTTACCAGAAGGAGGCCGGGGGACTCATAAAATAAGATAGGAGAATAGGAAAGCGTTTTGCTGTGAAGCCCTTCTTTCTTCTTTTGGATAATGTGCATGTATTGATTGCTGTCTCTATGCCAGGCTCTGGCTAGACCTCTGGAACACAAGAAGGAGGCACCCAGTCTCTGTCTCAGACATACAGTCTTCTCAGAAGGACTGTATGAGGGGGTTTGAATACTGTCAAGGGCATTCCTGCAAAGACACAGTATTCGAAAACACTCAGAAAAAGGAAGGGCAGAATGTAGGGAAATAGCTGGAGTCTCTTTCCTTTAACATACACTTATGGAGTCGCAACTAATGCCAGACACTATTGAGAGAGACAGGGAAACAAACATTTTTTTTCCCCTCAAGGAATGTTGAAACTGGTAGCAAAGGAAAGGCCAAACTAATTGCTGCTTATAAGTCCTATAATCAAGGAACTCACGTGGTAGGTGCACAAACTGGGTGAATGGTACACACCTGTAATCTTCTCGGGAGGTGGCAAGGGGGGGGGGATCAGGGTTTCAAGGTCAGCCTTGGTTACATAGTTTGAGGTCAGCCTGGGCTACATGAGACCCTGTTCCTACCACACCCCAAATCATGTAGTACACTGAAATCACAACAGAAAATCCCCTACTGTTAACCTAAAGAGACAGAGCGACACTGTCCAGGGAACAATGACCCAATCAAAGACTGAAGATGTTACTTAGCATTAACTCACTGGAGGACCGTGGCAGTCAGAGGAAAGGGGGAAATGCCCCCGCTGGGCGCGCAAAGGCGCAGAGAGATGATGAGCACAGATCCTAGGAGGGAAAAGTAAGTCCCAGATGTCACCAGCATGAGACTGGTGAGGCCAGCCAGGCATAGCGGCTCACACCTGTAATCTCAGAACTTGGGAAGTGAAAGCAGAAGGATCACAAGTTCGAGACCAGCCTGGGCCAGATGAGATATGTAGCAATTAAAAAAAAAAAAAAAAGTGGTGTGTGAGAGAAAGATGTTGTGTGACAGAGCTCAGGTGGAGAGGTTTTTTTTTGGGGGGGGAAGCGCATGGGAAAGGGGGAGGGGAGAGGAGAGAGAAAGGGATGGATGGAAGGTGGACAGGGCCCTTTTAAAAGGGAACGCAATGAATGAGCACAGGAGGTGCTCTTAGTGGCTACAGCTGAGTACGTATACCCCAAGGTCAGGCCAGTGCAGATGCCTGAAAACTAACAAGAAACTAAACCAAACCGAAAAGAGCGACGAGGCCAAACTGCATTCAGTCATTCACTCATACATTCCTTCATGCAGTCATACATTCAGTGACTAGGTTCTAGGCTCCTGCAGCTTCCCTGTGTGGTACCCTAGAATCTGAGGTGCTGTGGTGGCTTGGGGAGCCCGTGTGGTACTGAACCATGGCTCGATTTGGGGGTACGCTGTATGACACTAGGAAGCAGTGTCAACACAGCAGAGAGAAGGGGAGATCAAGCTGGTCTGTAGTACCCGAGCTCGGGCTCAGCCATCTCACTCGCCCCATTTTGGTTTTGGTTTTGCTTTGTGTTTCTGTTGCATGGTTTTTACTATGTAGCCCTGAATGGCCTCAGACTCTTAATCCTCCTGCTTCAGCCTTTCGATTGCTGGCTTACAGGTGTGTTCCAATATACCTGGCTTTGCTTTGTTATGGCCTATCAGTGTTCCCTTGTGTTGTGCCCATGTAAGTTTTTTTTTGTCAAAATATATTTGAGCAAAGATGAATGGGTTATTTTTAACAAAAAATATTAAAATAAATTACAGATCCATATATAGTAGATATATCAGTCAACTTCTAGGGTGTGGAGCCTGAGGGAGAAAGCCATAGAGAGCAGGTGTAATGCACAGGGAACAGGAAGCTGCTTGCACTGTGGCTTCCCTGAGTGCCAAAGTTCCTGGGTTCTCTTGATTTTTGACATCCCTTGTTTCCTGGGCAGAACTGGCCCCTCAACACATGCTTAACGTAGGCTATCTCACTCTGTGTGATCTGTTTGTTTGTTTTTAGGAACATGGTCTTGCCATATAGCCCTCACTGGCCTAGAACTCACAGGGTTGTGCCTGACTCAGCTCCTAGAGCTGTGGGATTGCAGATGTTTTATTGCCACATCTGGTTTTATGAGATGCTTCGAATCACACCTAGCATTTTGTGCATGCCAGGCAAGCGCCTGTGCTGAGTGAGCCACACACCCAGCCCAACAATTGATCTGCTTTCCAATGTGAAACCTTAGCCAGGTTTGATGATGCACACATCTTTAATCCCAGCACGCAAGAGGCAGTGGCAGGTGGCTCTCTCTGAGTTTGACTCCAGCCTGGTCTACCTAGCAAGTTCGGTAGCCTGCCCTACCGAGTAAGATCTTGTCTCAGAAAAGAAAAACAAACTGGAACCCTGCACTTACTCCTTCTCTCGACCCTTGTCATCTTGTAGGCGAGTTTAGAAGAAGGTAGGAAATGTGGCTCTGACAGACATAACTAAAGTATTTTCTGTACTGGGTACAGCAGCTGGTGGTCATGGATGCCCCTATTCTGTAACCGTGCCAACTTCTCTCCACTTGGATGTATTTTTGTGTGAGACAGGGTGCCACGTATCCCAAGCTGTCCTAAGAACCTTACATAGTTGAGGTTGGCCTCAAACTTCTGATCCTCCTCTGACTCCACTTCCTAAGAGTGGCGGGATTATAGACATGCCCCACCAAGCCCAATTTATGTGCTCCTAGGAACCGAACCCTGGGCTTCACGTATGCTAGGCAAGCATGAACTGAATTACATCCACAGCTCCAATGGTGGGTGTTAATAATGTTTCAACCTTCACTCAGGATGTCTTCCTGGGTCATGTGGTAGTGACCCCATTATTCTCCGACAGATGAGAGAGATGATGAACCTTCCCACTCCTCTGATACTGTTGCGTTCTATTTGCTCTTAAGACAATGGGTGGGGATTTCTCTGTTTTCGATTTGATCGCTATTAATGTTTAGCTTATTATGCAAAATACTGAGTTTCATGATGATATTTTTGTGCGTGTATATGACTATACTTGCCGTTTCCCTTCCCCCACCCCTTCTGCTCCATCTTCCATTGTCACTGTTCTTCACCATTTACAAACCTTTCTGCGGTGCCATGTTTTATGCCTAGTGATTCTCTTAGTGCCGGGTGTGTTGTCTGGGCAGTCGCTTACACAGTGCCTCATTCCCTAGCGGATTGATGATGCTCCGGACAGACAGGAAAGGATGCTTGTGGGGTTTTTGCACCGGTTCACTGCTTCCTGCATCTCAGCCGCACCAAAAAGAATTTCAGGTGGAGTGTGCACCTCATGTCCAGCTACTTGTGTAGAAAGCTGCCGGGAAGTTCCTAGATGCAGCCAACCTCAGTGGGTTTTGATTTTCCAGTTCTAAGCAGGCAGACTGCTTTCCGCAAGGCACCAACTCACTACACCTTAAAAGACTTCAGCTAACTTCTAAAATGAGGAACTTGCCTATGTACCCGTGCTGCTGGCCAGCCTTTCTGTAGGCAGTGTTTGGTGCCTCGGCCACAGTAGGGAAACATCCCAGGTGGCCCTCTGGCCTGTAGCTTCCCTCCCTTCTATGCAGAACACACACAGTTGCCCCTGCTTGCTCTAGGGGAGGTCTGAGTGTTGACAGGCATTTCTCCTTATCTTGTTTTCACATCGGTAGCTGCGCGATTGCTGCGCCACGTGCAAGCGTGGGTGGGGGTTCCTCTGCCCTGCTCCCGTGCTAGCTGTTAAAATAAGAGGAGTGGTTTATTGTGGTGTTTTTCGTGTAACGATCAGGCCCATTTGCAGTTGGCGACTCCCCACCAAGTAGCATGGAATAATTTGTTCATGTCAAAGCAAAACCAGACATAGCTCTTTTGGGAGTCTGTTAACAAGAGGAGGGTCATGGACAGTTCTGGAAGGTGGGGAGCAATAAGAGGCAGAAAGCCATGACGGATCTGAACTGTGACTGAAAGTTGGCACAACTCCTATAGGGATGAGGTGGGCAGAAAGGAGGCCACTGACCACCAACAGGGCTAAGTGGAATCCTGCCTCTGAGGCGAGCTCTGCCAGGTCCACTGGAATTACACCGCTGAGATCTAGCCTTGCCCTTGGCCTGACGTGCGATGGAGTAGCCATCCTGCCACTCTGGTTCTCTTCTGAGAATGTCAGGGTTGAACTGGGCTGCTTTATCATCATAGAGACCTAGATTCCAGTTCAGGCTCCAGCACTCACTCACCATGCAGGTCTAGACCAGTTCCCTTACACCTCCAAGCTCTAGATCTCAGCAGTCCACTGGGGATAAACAATTGTGTCTCCAGTGGGAATTTGAAGCTTTAATGAGGAGACATCAATAGCTACACCCTTGCTTCACCAGGTCGCTGAAGATCCCAACCAGGTGTTTAGCTGTTTGCTCAGTAAATGCTCATCTCTTTCCTTCATGATGCCGTGCACCTATGTGTCCCTGGGTAACACAATGACATGTTTCCATTTCTGTACGCGGTTACAGTGCCCTCCCTAAGTGTTGATCATCGAAACACTGAGGTGCCATATCCTAGAGTGGACAGTTCTACTTAGCCTTGTGAAAGCTGATCACAGGTGGCTTCATCTGGAACAATTTCATCTGTGCATTTTCTTTGAATAGGTGTATGGGAACCGCTTAGGGGACTATAGGATTATGGGAAAACAGGATTGTTGTATAAAGCTCAAGGAGAGAAAGAAGAGAAATGCAATCATGTAGTAAGAAACAAACTTACGATATGGGAGAATGTGGAGTATGCTAGGGCGGTACCCGCTGGGAGGGAATTAGACATTGGGTCACAGAACATACTAGGTACCATTTGGGGGCTCGCTGTTCTACTACAGCAGCCAGAATATACAGCTGCCTCCTAAACCCACCATGTACCCCAAGCCTCACCCCCGTCTTCCTCACATTCAGAACTCTCCTCCACCCCTTTGGAGATGCTTGCTTTTAGGCATTCATTGCTGTCTTTCTTTTCCTTCCTTCCTTCTTTTCTTTTCTCTTCTTCCTTTTCCACTCTCCTTCCTCTACTTCCCCTTCTTTCACCCCCTCCACTTCCCTTCTCACTGTGTAGCTCAGGCTGGCCTTGAAATCACAGTCCTGCTGCCTTAGCCTCTCAAATGCTGAAGTCACAGATTCTATGTCGCTGTCCCCAGCTACTGATACTCATTTTTACCTGAAGTCCCGTGTGTAAAGGTGTAGGGTGTGCAAACAGTATGCTCAGATTGATTCTCCATCTTGGTCTCTGACCAAGGGGCATGCTGGGTAAAATGGTGGCAAGGCTCCAGCAGGTGCCTGCTACCCACAGATTATTCTTTTTTTTTTGTTTTGTTTTGTTTTGTTTTTTTGTTTGTTTTTTGAGAAAGGGTTTCTCTGTGTAGTCCTGGAACTCACTATATGGACCAGGCTAGCCTCAAACTCACAAAGATCTGCCTGCCTTTTGCCTCCCAAGTGCTGGGATTAAAAATGTGTGCCACTGTCGCCCAGTCAGATGATTCATTTAACCCTTGCAGTGCGGTGTGAGATGAGTGTTAGTCTAGTTCTACAGAAGCAAAGACATCAAGGGTCAAAGGGAGCAGGCAGGTGGTCCAGTTAGCAATGAGCAGGCCAGGATCAAAACCGAGCTTTCTGCCTACAGCTCTCACTGTCTCCCTTCCTTGCACCAAGCACCGCCCTTTTAGCATCTTTGTTTGTTTGTTTGCTTGTTTTGTTTTCCAAGATAGGGTTTCTCTGTGAAACTGTTCTGGAACTTTTTCTGTAGACCAAACTGGCCTCCAACTCACAAAGATCCTCCTGCCTCTGGTTCCCGAATGCTGGGATTAAAGGCGTGCGCCTTCACCACCCATCTCCCTTTGGCATCTTAACAGCGGTGGAAATCTCAGGATCGCTGAATTCAAGAACTCCCAACTCAGAAGAGATGGTATAGAGTCACCCAGAACCAAAGTCACATCCTGTCCAGCAGCCACCAACATGTCCTTGGCATGTCCTTCAACCCCTCTCCCCCATCCTCTCTTGTCTGAAATGCCTATAAATATGAGCGTTTGCTTCCCACATTTACTAACAAATCTCAGAGTATTTTACCGGTGGTGCGCTAAGAACACACTATGATTGAACTTTGGAAATCGATTGAGGAATCAATGATGCCCACAGGCCAGCAACACCCACAGACCAGAGGCAGAGCTGTTAGGTGATCCCTGCCGGCAGGCAGCCTCACGCACCTGGGCTCACAGGTGTGCGCAATGAGCCATCAGGTGTTGGATGGGAAGTACCAGCCTGCTGTATGTGGGCATGTTGGGGAACAGGAGCCGCTAAGGCAGCTGTCACCCCACCTTGGAGCAGCCTGGCTGTAAGATTGAGAAGGAGGAGAGGTGGAGAAGTTACTCTTCCTATTCTCCCTTCAAGATCCAGCTCCCCAGGGCTTTAAACTCATGGGAGTCCCCAGGATAGTGGCTTCACATCCATTGAGAGCTTAGTCTCTCTGGCTTTGAGCTCTCATCCAAATTGCAGACAACGAGGGCATTTTTAGAGAACAGTCACCTCCTTGGAGCTAAATACAGTGGTGCACTTAGGACCCCAGCATCTGAAGATGGAAGCAGGAGTCTCATACCTCCAAGGGTAGCCAGGGCTACAGTCTGAGACCTTGGCTCTGAACAAATAAATCAAACAGAGGCCCAGCCCTACAAACAACAAATACTTCCAAACTTAAAATTCTTTTTAGGTCTTGCAGCTTGATAGACACACCGAAATGTTAACAGTTTTCTTCTCCTCCTCCTCTCCCTCTCCCCTTTCAACTTCAAGTTCAACCTGTCCGTTTTGCTCACACCGTCATTTACTTCAGATCCCAGTGCCGACAGTTTGGGATGTGATAGGCGGAAGGGATTACTGACAGGTGAGGGATGCTTCACCTGGATACATAATAAACCGCTCAAAATGGTTTGAGACAATAAGCTGAGACAGGGGAGAGCCCTGGACGTCTGTTTCCTAGAATCCCAATAGATGGGAATGTTTCAATTCTTTAAGCAGAATCATCTTGTTTTATCACAAAAAGAATATGGATATGGTGTATGGTGGGGGGTGGTTTCTGGTAAAGATTCTCAGGTCCCAACAGTGTAACATGGTGGAACCCGTGGGTTTTCCTGGTTTGCATGGGTACGGGATTCTTCTTTGAATTTCTTAGTTTCTCTGTCCGGGAGTATCAGTCAGTCCTTGTATTGTGTACCGTGGCCTGAGGTCCCCTGGGATACTGAATATGAAGGGCACAGAGTTGAATGTTCCAGGGTAAACGTCGACGGGGAAATTACGCGGCGTGGAAATAATAAAGCAAGCCATTGGCAGTGAGCGCGAGACTCTCGCAGCAGCAGGTTCTGCTGGGCAGCCTTTCCTCCTCACGGTGCAGTGTTCACTCTTTCCGACGTCTCTGGGCTTTCCAAAGTGCTATTCTTCCACTAACCTTAGGCACGGTGCAGAAGTCTGCTCAAGACCAAGGTCAAATCACTCAGTAAGTTGGCCCTCAGGAAACTGAGGGTATTTGGGGTCTGTAGGGATGTAGGGTCTGTAGACTAGACCCAACCCTCCCTTCGGACTCTCCTAGACCTGAAGATGCCCCTGCCTCAGTTGAACTCCTGGTCTGACAGCTTTCTCCCAGGCGTATGTAGGCCCTTCCCGTTTGAGGCCCTGTGCTGCCAAGTCTAAACCTTGATCCCCATCAGGAACCCCACTTCTTGCTGTGTTGGGGTCTTTACTTCTTATACCTCTCTTGGTCCTAACAGGTAACAGGGGTGGATGCTCCGCAAGAGGGATGCTCGCCAAACCACCCAGGCAGGAAAGTACCGTCTGTGCATCGAGAATAGAGATGCTTTGTGAGGACCTAAAGGAAGGACGAGGCAGACCTTATGTTGTCATGGAGAGGAACACAGGGTTCTTCTGTCCTCCCTTACACACAGAGATCCCTTTCCTTGGTCACTCAAAGTCAAAAAGACTTCAGACGTTTTATCAGAAGTTAGGTTTGGGGAACAGACACAATAAGCAGGAAGCAAATTTATCAGATTTTAACTTAAGAAAAAAATATATATGTTCTAACTCTGTGCCTCGTACTAACATAATTAAATGAAGGACAGGAATTGTTAAAATTGGCCACTAATTCTGAGTTTGCATTCATTCATTTATTCTTGTGTTTGTTTTTCTTCTCTCTCTTTCCCTAACTCTTTCTCTCTCTCTTTATTTCTTCAAGGTTTCACTATGTAATCATAGATGACCTAGAACTCATTGTGGAGACCAGGCTGGCCTCTAACAGAATTGCCTGCCTCTGCTTCGCAAGTGCCGGAGGGACAGGTCCCTATGCCTGGCTTCATTCTTCTGAGCCCTTTGCTGTGTAAACAGTCACCCTAGCCTTTCATGACAGAGGAAATTATATCTGGGTTTCTCGAATATGGTGACCTGGTTTTAGTTTCATGGTGGGGCAGAAAAGTGGATTGTTTTTCCGTGTGTGTGTGAGCACACGTGTGCGCACGCGTGCACGTGTTTTCATGTGAGTGCTGCCTTGCAGAAAGGGGTCAGAGGACAGCTTCAGGTGTCGGCCTCACCCCTCCACCTTGTCTGAGACAGGGTCTCTGTTTTCGTTATTTGTATCAGTGCGTGCCATGCTAGCTGGCCTTCAAGCTTTGGTTTCCCCTCTGTTCACTTCCCGCCCTTCCGTAAGACATGGGGTTAGAGATGTGTAGCACCGCCCTGGCTGTGTGTGCTTCTTGGGATTCGAACTCAGCTCCTCAAACTTGTAAGTACACTTTTCTGGGGTAGGAAGGATGATGTGAGAAATGCAATCTAGGGACCTGGTCACCCCACCCTGCAGGCTCAGGGTTGTCCCTCCTTATCCTGGTAGATGAGAGGATCCCCCCACCTGCTAGACACTCGCTCTACTCTCTAAGCCAAAAGTAATGGCTTCAAACTTGACTCTGCCCAACTCAGAAACCAGCTGACATGCCCCGGGTGCCTGTAGCGGCAGGTCTCGTAGAGGCCAAAGCCAAGTTTTGCCAGCAGCAGCAAGTCCTCCACAGGCTGTGCAGAACCTTCGAGAACCCACAGCTGTTGACGTTCTGCTTATGGCTGAGTCCTTGGCTCGAAGGCTGCCAGTGGGTGATGGAGCCCTGTGGAATGTCTGAATCACAGGTTCCCAACACCTACTTCTCAGACCGCGTTGGGAGCTCACATTTCTCAGCTTTGAAAACACTTTCCATTCTTCACTTGGGTGCAGATGGCCTTTTAAAATGTCATAGGGGCCAGCAAGGCAGACCTGAACACAGAAATAGGGGCAGTCACAGGGGTTTAGCATCAAGACCGTTTTCCCTTGAGACGTTCTGAATGGCCGACTTTCTGAATGGAAACCATTACTTTTATTAAGTAAGGAACTTTATTCCTGGATTTAGTTCCTCCTCTTTATTTTGTTTTGTTTGAGACAGGTTCACTGTGTAGCCCTGGCTGTCCTGTAACTAGTTATGTAGACCAGCCTAGTCTCGAACTCGTGGGAATTCGCCTGCCTATTGTTGGTTGGTTGTTTTTACTTTTTGGGCTTTCAACTATCTGGGAGCCCGCCATCCAACTCCCAAATAAATCACACAGGAGATTTTTTTTTCTTATTTATAAATTCCTGTCTTTGGCTTGTTTCTAGTCAGCTTAAAAAAAAAACCTTAAATTAGTCCATCTACCTTTTGCCTTTGGGCTTTTACCTTTTTCTATTTCTATATTCCTTCCTTTACTTCTTACTCTGTGACTTGCTGTGTAGCTGAATGACTGGTCCCTGGTGGCCTCCTCTCTTCCCAGATTTTTCCTGTTTATTCTTTTTGTCTGCCAGCCCCACCTATCCTTTCTCCTGCGTTGCCAGTGGCCGCTCAGCTCTTTACTAGACCAACCAGATGTTTTAGACAGGCACAGTAACACAGCTTTACAGACTTAAACAAATACAACATAAAAGAGTGCAACACATTTTACATCATTAAACAAATATTCCAGAGCACAAACAAATGTAACACATCTTAAAATAATATTCCACAGTACCTGCCACTGCTGCCTGAGTCTTTAAATTATACACTTCAACCATGATGCCTAGACTTCTTAACAGACCAAAATTCTGAGGCATGTCAATGCCAGAAATAGTCGATTGTCTTTATGGTTTTTTATCGGGATTTAAAAGAGAAAGGAAGGCCACATACATGAAGGCCTGGGGTTAAAAGATTTGGTTTAGGGTTCGAACCCCAATTAATTCAGGCGTAGAAGGTTGCAGGTGCCAGCTAGTCAAAATTATGTCTGGATCTGATCTCAGCTTGTCCCTACACATAAACTATGTTCTACTTGCTACCCAGACCCATGAATCCCAAAGAGAGGTGAGTGTCCATCAGCCCGGAGTCCACAGTCAACTGCCTATGGGCACTTGCTTTCCTTTGCCCCAGTGAGCAGTCTTCACATGGTCATGGTTCTAGGGCTTCTTCATTAGGGCCCTGGTGGTTCCTGTTCACCACAGAGCATCCCTTACCATTATGGAGTACCTGAGTAGCCAGTATGGCGGTTTGGGAACTCTTGCAAGTAGGTAAGCATTGACTGCAGATGAATTTTTAGGCCTTCCATCTCTACCTTCCAATGTCATCAGTGGATGGTTTTTTTCACCTCACTTTGCTTACCGAATCCTTGGAGGGTGAATTGGATCTTCTGCTAAGAATGGAGTCAACTGACGTTGATTCCTGAGCTTCCTAGGTGTTGTGTCAATTCTTGTAGCTTCCACTGAGACACCAAGACACCTGTACGGTGACTGGCTGTCTATAATATCAGACAGCTGATACCCTGGTGTCTGCCCCTAAGGGTTCAAATTATCCTGTGTGAAAGGAGACTTTTATTTGCTTTAAATCTCTGGTATATGCTCAAGGGATGTCAAGTTTGAGGCCATCCTGGGCAATATCATGAGATATTTAAATGAATACATAAGTACATAATCCCTTATTTGATAAAACTCAGTTCCTTGTTTTGTAGGCTTGTTTGTATGTTTGTTTGTTTGAGAAAGGTTCTCAGTACATGGGCCAGATAAAGACCAAAGCTTTAGTTCCTAATGACACCCCTGGATTCAGATCTGTGGCATAGGATTTTAAAAAGTATATCTTGCGCTTATGAAATGGCTCAGTGGGTAGAAGGCTTTTGCCACCAAGTTTGAAGATCTGAGTTTGATCCCTCGGAGAGAGAGAATCCCACTTGCAAGTTGTCCTCTGACCTCCACACGTGCACCGTAGCATATGATGGCCAGACATATGTATACCCCCCATACACACACAATGAAAACATTGTTTAAAAGTGTGCATGGCTTATAAGAAATCACCTCCTTTTAGAAAAGACTTGGCAGTCCTCTCCTCACCATGCCCTTATAAGGGCTTTGATTATCAGCACACTGAAAGGTGGTCAGAGGTCTGTTTGCACATCTGTTGGCTGTGGGAAACTCCTCCCAGGAAGGTCCGAGGAAGGGGCTCTGTTACCAACAGATCATGCTCTCAGGCTACACAATGGATGTTCTGCAGTTTGCTCTGGTACCCTGGATACAGGACTCCTCCAGTAGTTACTGATTCCAGTGACTGTGTCATGGACTAGTTGAGGTTTATCTGTCTCCTAATATTGAAATATAAAGAATAGAAGACCTTTGAAGGAACTGAAATTCTTGATTATGATTTTACATACATGCACGCTAGAAATGATAACATAAAGCTTGGGCATATTAAAAGATGTGAGGTGGAGAGTGTCAGGTGTGAGGCCTCTGTAGAGCATCACATGCCTGCCAAGTGACAGATTGCAGTATCTCCAGGCCAAGGGCAGTGGCTCGTCTCTGTGTCTTTGTGCGCTGCTGGGTCATGCTCTCCAGCCATGACTTGGGTCCTGAATCCTGCCAACAGTGTCTTTAGTCTGTGTAGAAATGACTTATAGAAGAGGACTGGCAAGAAGTTTCTGGATGACTGTCTTGCTGTTGGCTGTTTAAGCACCCCTTTCTGGTGGAAGAGGGTCACTGGAGCCTGGTTTTATTAGAGAGAATAAAAAGTTAGCAAATCTGTATGATCTGTGAGCACACTGCTGACAGGTTTTCAAAATGCATTAGTTCATAAATTCCAAGTTCACAGGACTGTCGCCTGGGTATCCGCCCAGTCATCTGTGAACCGGCAGATAGCTGCTGCTGTCCTGCTTGCTCTGAGAAGACGGACCCTACAACCCTGCTCTGTCAGGAGTCGTTAGTCTTTTTGTAGCTTGTGCCTCTGCCTGATGGCTACTGTCATCTTCTCTTTTCCCGGTGACGTCATCTGGATACCCTTTGCCGAGAAGCTGCCTTGCCTGTCACCCAGCTGGGCTGCCCAAGCCCTTTGTCTATATTTAGAGAACCACGATAAGAGAGGATTACTTGAGTTTAGCCTCTTTCTCACAGGGTGGAGAGGTCCCTAACAACTTTTACTTCATTCATTGTGTTACCTCAAAACAGAGAGCCAGTAAATGCACAGTCAGTAAATGAGAAAAAACAAAAAACATCCAAGTGTCGGGTTGCCATGAAAGCCTTCTGCTTCCTTTGTCTCTCTGTGTAGCAGTAAGCCAGTGATCTCACAGAGCATGTACTGGTGCGTGAGTGCTGTGGTAGACTTCCTTTTTGACCATGGCTTCCCTGACATTACAACCCTAGCCAAGAAGTGAGGGACTAAGAATGCAAACTTTGGGCTCTTCCTGACAAGCTGGTGCTCTGTCTGAGGACCTTGTCTAGAAGTGACTGTGATGAGAGTGACCATCTTCATGTCCTGGGTGAGGAAGGGACCTCAGAGGTGAGGGCTCATTCTTCTCGGGGGAGTGACATCCAATCATCTAGAACTTGAGTTCTGCATTTGAGGAAAGAACTCGGGAGTCCTAGCAGAGCTATAAACACAGTCTTATATTTACGTTTAGGCAAATCGACTGTTCTCCTTAGACCTTCGTTTTTCCATCTCTAAAATGGGACTAGTGCCGGAAGTGTTGCTACCCTCTTCTAAGTCCAGCACTTTGGAAGGTGGAGGCAGAAGGATTGCCAGTTCAAGATCAGCCTGGATTACATGAGCCCAATGTATATGTATAATGGATATATGTATAGCCATTGTCCCATTGCTGCCTCCTTGATGATGCAGCCTGTCACAGACATACTGCGAGGACAAGCGTTTTGAAAGATTCCTGAGTTAGGGTAAATGCCGGGGTTCTTGTCGTCCACCTTTCTATCTTTCTATTGCATAGACTTGAGATGTCTATACAATGCCCATCCCAAGCAAATGACCACCAAGAGAGGGGAACCCATGGCTTCCCCTTGGTTTGGAGCCAAGGTGGAAGTAGCCATGCCAGATGTCCTCTTGCTTTGCTGTTCACCGTCAGATAATGTAGGGCACAGTGCGGGGGGGGGGGGTATGTGTGTGGAAATGAGGAGCGATTTGCAGCATCTGCTCCTTCCTTTCTAGTGGAATCTGTTCTTCTCAGATACCAGCAGCAAGTGCCAAAGTCAGCAGTGGAATTCAGCTGTGTGTGTTTGGAAGGCGCTGGGAGATAAATTTATGTTCACTATTCGGATGTGGAAAGTACAGAGAAACCAGATGGCTCAGTTGTCCTCCAAGTGCCCCAGGGGGGTGGTGGCTGGTGAGAAGTTTTTGGGGGCAAGCTGTGAGGTCAGTTCAGTCCCACTCCCAAAGAGCTTACTGGATCGACAAACACCCAGGGTATATTTGGGTATTTCCTCAGAAGGAAAGGAAGGTCACATGAGAGGAACTCTCCTGCTCCCTTCCACCCTGCCCCCGAGGGATGGACTGTCTTGCACCATGAAGGTCTAGCTTTCTCTTACATTCTGCATCCTTGTTGTGCACTGGAAGACTACCAAGGGAGGTGAAGGAATTTCCCACCCGAGAAAGTACCCTCAACAGGAGAACCTGAGTGTGGAAGCCAGGGGAAGACTTGGTGGGCTTCCCACACGCCTTCTTGGCCCAAACCCCAGCCATAGACTACCCCACTTACTACAGATGTGGCTTTTTAGAAGAAGTTAAGTCTCCAGAAGTGGATTTCCCTCCAGGGTGAAGGAACAGTGGTGGTGCAGGGTCCTGAACTTCGGAGCTGAGACCCAGAAAGCCGGTTAACCCTGATCTTCCTCCTGTGAACCATCTACATTCTGAGCCTTTCTAACGAAAACCTGGAGCTAAATCACCTTGTTCAAGCCTTAAGACTGGACGGGAACTCCTGAACACCCTGGCCTGCCTTTTCTTTAGAAGGATCCGACTGTCAGTTGGACCCTTCACTCCAGAGGCTTCGTCTAGAGACCCCGAGATGAAGTGGAGGCAGAACAAGATGAACATCATCGCTGGCCCTGGATGCTGACTATTCTGCCGTTGAACTGAGTGGCTTTGGACCAATTACTTGATAACCTGGGGCCCCCATTCTCCTCACTAGTAACCCTGGAGATTCTCGTGTTGGTGGGAAGGAAGCTGAAACACTGTAAATGTACTTCTTCTTTCCATCCTTGCTCCCAGTGAAGTCATGACAGCTAACGTGAGAGACGGGGCAGAATGATGGCTAAGGATGGGTTTCAGGCAAGCCTGGGTTTGTGCCCGAGTCACACACATTGTCCATACAACCTTGTACAGGCTGTTCAACTTCTCCTTTGCTCATGGGACAATATGGGACAATACTAATTAATGCCTATGTCAAAGTTGCTTGAAAACTATATTAGATATGTTAAATGCTTACATGGCGCTTGACACAGAAATAACACCCAAGAAATGTTACTGCTTACTGTTACTGATAGGTAGTTATATAGGTAGGACTCTGTGGTCAGAACGGTCCTTGCATGGCCACCACTGATGAGAGGTGGTTGCCGCATGCAGAAGCACTGTAGCATTGCTGTCAGTGTCCGTTGAGAATGAGTGAGATCTTGTACTTGCTGTGTTAAAAGCTTCCGTAGCATCCCTGCCAATGTCCATTGAGAATGAGGTCTTTCACTTGCTACGTTTACAGTGTCTGAAGACACCATCCAGTAAGCTTTTGGGTCAGCAGACCCTCTCTGACGACTGAGGCTTTAAGAAAGCTCTCATCTCTTGGGTGTATTCCTGATGTAGAAAGCCATTAGGAGGAGGAAGTCTGCAGTGATGACCACTGGTCCCCTCCTCTCTGCTCACCTCTGCCCCTCTGCTTCTCTGTGTCCTCCAAAGTCATCATATTGATGTACACAGCTTTTGTCTTTTATCTCATCGAGGGAT
Source organism: Alexandromys fortis (assembly GCF_014885135.2). Taxonomy (NCBI): domain Eukaryota; kingdom Metazoa; phylum Chordata; class Mammalia; order Rodentia; family Cricetidae; genus Alexandromys; species Alexandromys fortis. The sequence continues at coordinate 210,473 of NW_026068613.1, forward strand.
AATTACAAAACTCAAATCTAAACAGGCAGCAGCAATTTACGTCTGAGCACATGACTTTCCAGCCAAGCTCTCAATCTGCAGGGTGAATTCGTCAGCCTCTCCCAGGGACCTCTGACTCTAGGGTCATTCACTCTAAGATCAGGGTGCCACGAACCTCACTCAGCTTTTAACCAAAATTGCATCTTCCTGTCTTGAGAATGTTCCAGAAATGGGAGAGTCGAGTCCTCCCCTCCTGCTAACGATCCCAGCAGCATCTTTCAGGGACAGATCTTGCAGAAAAAGGACTTAGACAGGAACTCTCAACTTTGCCTCCTTGTCCTCTCTAGAGTAATCGGTGGGAGGACACTGCTGAGAACCAGGATGAAAGGGAACCTTGGGGCACAGGTAGGGATGTGGACATCCTGGAGGGGGTATCTCTGTCCCCTCTGGTGCTTGCTCCATTGCATGCCCTTTGATCATCTGGGGCCAGGTTGCCTCTAGGAAACTGCTTAGAGCTTTTAGTCTGGTCTGCTCTAAAAGGAAGTGTGGGTTACAGACATGAGTGTGCTCTACCTCCAGGAGAATGACAACCTCAATATTGTCCATTTGGAGATTCTAGTCAGGCTGCATGGCAGAATCCTGGAGAACTCGCTGGAAGGGAGAGAGGTTGTCCCCACTTTCCTCCTAGTAGAAGACCTGGACATGGCTGCCTCGGCCTCACAGTTTCTGCACCGTAGAGTGACTCACTGACAGTCATCTCCGGTCTCCTTGTCCTTTCTGTCTTGGGTTGACACAGACTCCGAGCCTAAGTTTCCTCCAGCACAGCCGAGGTCTTGGTACAGTGAGCTAAACAAACCTTAACAAGCTCAGATTCCAGGCCACTCTCGTGGGACTTCCACAGGGCTCCTTTGGAGCTGCCTCCCAGTATCAGAGGCCCTATCTCTAGGTCTCAATATTTTTCTCAGGTCATCTGCGGATTCCCTAGTGTCGCAGAGTAAGGACAAGGAAAGATTCTGTCTTTCTTGTCCATCTTTGATCTCTTTCTAGATCTTGATTGGTCATCCGGGAACTGTTCAGGACCCCTCGTTACTGAAATCTCAGAGACGATGGTGAGCAGACTTGGAGGGGAACTTTCTGACCATGTTGCATTGTCCCTCTTGTGAGTAGAAAATTCTAGACAGTTTGATGTAGGTCCGCTCTCTACCCCCAAAGAAGTGATCCTACTCTAGGGCCTCCCAATACAATCAGGACATAATGGACCTGTAGCCCCAAGAATGAGTTCCTGGTCGTGGTCAGGTGTGTGGGGAGAAGCGTGTCCTGGCCACACCCAGGCAGTCTGGAACCTGTGGTCCCCACCACATGCATTAGGCGTGGTTGAATCACTGCAAACAGCCCAGGGCTGCTGTCGGTGGGGGTGGGGAGTCAGTGGCTATAATTAGCTTCTGGAGTACCCTGTGTTCAACAGAGGGGAAACCGCCCCTTGAAGTGTGTCTTATTTTCCACTGTTGCGCCCCATGGTGTCAGCACAGGTGCCCTTAAGTTGGAGAATGAGCAACTCATTCTCCAGGAACTGCTGTGGCTGTTGGTGGCAGTTCTACAGCTTTGTAGAAGTCTCACAGGACCTGGTCAAGCATCAGCAAATGATTTCCGGTTCCCTTCTCCCCCCCCCCCACTGACATCATTCACCTGACATTAGGCCACCATTGCATGGGGAGAAGCTCAACTCTTAAAGGTATTTTTCTCACCCAGGATTTAAAGCCACGCAAGAGAAGAGATGCACCTACACCCAGCCTACTTCAGATGTCACCAACCTTGTTCCGAACAACCTGTTATAGAGTCCCTGATTTATTTCCGGAGCTGTGGAGTCCTGCCTGGTCTCTGTGACAGTTCATGACATAGACATATAGTGCCGAGAGGAATTAGGGAGAGCTGCCGTGTCTACACACTTAGGCTTGACTCTGGGCTCTGCCATGTCTGGTCATTTGGCCTTGGGCAACTCCTTCCACTTCGGAGGACTAACCTCCTGATCCTTAAAATGGGGCCATTCGTGTGCCTCACAGGACTGTGCAAGGATGTAGTATCATGACCAAAGTACAAACAAATGAACACAGCATCCAGCAGGCTCTCAATAAAATACTGTTTATATCGAGAGTAATAGTAGGATACAGGGGGGAAGCATTGCAACACTGGGGTTTTTAATTCAGGGTTGTGTGCTAGTTACCTAGTGCTTTCTTAGTGAATAACATGCCCAGCCTATGAACATATTCTTTTGTTGTTATTGTTGTGAAAATAGTTAGACTGGGACTAGTTAAAAAGATAACAGAAACTTAGAACTAAAGCCGGGTGGTGGTGGCCGCACACCTTTAATCCCAACATTCAGAAGCCAGAGGCAGTTGGATCTCTGTGAGTTTGAGGCCAGTCTGGTCTACCTAGTGAGTTCCAGGAAAGCCCTGTCTTGAAAAAACCAAAACCAAAAAAAAGAAGTTAGAAATATAAAGCTGGCTCTCTCTTGGAGCCTGTGTTTTGCGACGTTGAGAAGGTTGAATGTGCCTCTTACGGCCATCTGACCCAAATCCTCTGAGTGATTTGGGCAATGGAAACACAAAGCAGAAGTAACACTGGCTTCGTGTCAGTACTGTGCTAAGAATCCTGAGAATGCTGATCTCAAGTCAGGTCCACCATCCCTGCTGCCCATTTAACAGAGATGTATTAACCAATATAATCGAAAGTCAAAGTCATTTGTTCAAGACCACAGCTAATAAGTGAGAAGTCCAGGAAGCCAGTTCCCCACTCTGAACATCAGAACCTTCACACAGCATTCGCTTAGATGGCCACTAGCACCCAGTAATCCTGCTGACTTCACCCAGGAAACTTTTGGGGGCGTGTGAGAATTGTATCATTAACATTCGTGATGGCTGCAATGGAACAGAAATTAAGAGGACCCAACCTCTGCCATCTTAGATGTCCTCTTGAGTTCCTATCTTACTGCTTTTTCTGCCTTTCCTCTTTACCTGTCCGCAAGAGTAAGGAGCCTAGCATGTGCCCCCATGACATCATCAGCACTGGCTTCTCTTGTCCATCGAGAAGTTTCCAGCAGTGGGAGCAGCTGGGCTTCGGGTGAGAGCTCATGTCTGCTGCTTCCTTTCTGATCAAGGCACGTTCTTTAACAGTGACACTTCTCAGAAAGTTGTCTACACTCTAGACCATTTTCCATCATCTCCTTTCTTGGTAAGGGCACTGGTGCCCGCAGCATTGCTCTGTCCATGGTCAGCTGCATCCTCCATCTCCAGCAGGAGGTAAAGATGACTGAACCCTTCTTCCTTCACATTTTTGTTAAACACAGTTATCTTCCAGGGGTCCTCTCTCCAACCATCTACTCCTTTAATTGCTTCTACACAGATTCTTTTCGAGTTATTCGTCTCCCATTCTAAATATTGGAGCAGCCTAGCCTGAAAACCATGGCCTTCAAATTTGCTTTATAGATGAGGGTGACCTTCAGCATCTCATCATCCTGCCTCCACCTCCCCAGCGCTGGGATTATAGTCATGGACCAACACACCTGGTTGATGCGGTGCTGTGAATCCGGCTGAGGGCATTGTGTGTACTAGGCAGGTACTCTGCCAATTGACCAACATCCCCAACCATTAACATTCTGGTTTCATTCCGATTCCTGGCTTTAGTTTCTGGTTATTGATAATTTCTGTCCTAATCTCCCAACCTGGCCTGATCCTCTCTCCTGACTCCTAGGATCAACATCGTAGGAATGCCAGACTGGCATCTCAAACATAGCTCTTCCCTCGGGTTTGCCATCACCAAGTAGAGTAGTAACTCTCTCACAGATGGTCAAGTCTAACACCCTGGGCCCCCCAGTGAGTCATTTTTACAGATGTCAGTCAAATCTGCCAGCCACACTGATTGCACACTGCCCAGGTTACAAATGTTGCCATGTTGGGGTTTGGATTCTAGTGAGCTCCATCCCGGAAGTGGTCATTTTGTTTTTCTAGTCTGTTCTTGTTAAAACACAGATACTGAGTGAAGTATCTAGTTCAGTTCGTAGTGTGTTTGCCTGACATGAACAAAGCCCTGGGTTTGATGCCCAGCATGACATAACACTAGGTATGATGGAACATGCCTGTATTCCCAGCTCTTGGCAGGTGGAGGCAGGAAGATCAGGAGTTGAAAGGCCAAAGACAACTACATAGTAAGTTCAAAACCAGTGTGGGGATGCATCAGACTTTGTCCTCCCCACACCAGAAAACAAAATAAACCCTTGAATCTCTTCTAGAGTGTTCCTTTCTAACTCTGTGGAACCCACCTTCTGCCTTCCTTTTGTTTGCTCATTCAGTGTTGAAGCAACTGATCTATGCATCGTTTCTGTCTTTTTTATTTAAATTTACTTATATGCATCATTTTATAAATTCTCTAAGCATGCTACTGCTCCAGGCCTTTGATGTCTTCTGGTCCCCCTGCCAAGAGTGTTCCTATGGAATCCACATGGCTTCTGAGTCATTTATTAGCCTACCTGACCTTTCTGTGTCAACTAGAAATCCTTTCCCGTCCTCCCCACTTTATTCCTTTCTAGAATACTTACTGTAAGATACATACATTATTTATCGTGTGCTCTCTTCCTCTGATATGGGGCCAAAGAGATTCGCAAGTCATGCTCACTCCCAAAACCTCAAGACTAGTATCCTGTCCATGGTAGGTGTGCAGCTAGTGTCTGACAAGAGAGAGCATGGCTCCAGAAGAGTTGTTTTTTTTTTGTTTGTTTCAGGGGATTTCTTTTGCTCTGTCTCATGTCCAGACTGGCCCTGAATTTCCTATGCCGCAGAAGGTCATTGACCCTGAACTTCTGATTCTGCTGCCTCTGTCTATCAAGTGCTGGGGTTACAAACCTGAGCCACCACATCCAGTTAGTATGTTAATGGGGACCGGGCAAGCGCTCCATGGAGCTGCATCTCCAGCATCCTAGATCAGCTTCAATGACAGGTTCCAAATAACCAGGCAAGCTCTTAATGTGTTTGTTAACTTACAGTCAGTGACTCTTCCACACTCTTTTAAAAGCAGAAGTAGGGGAGTTGGGTGGCTGGGCAGTTCTAGGCCTTTTTGTGCATCCCAACTGACTCTTCCAGGTGATAGGAGTTACTGTGGCAGGGTTTTGCTGTAGCTCAGAACTTCCGAAGGATGTTTGGCAGGGTGAACCGACCTGAGAGTTCAATGGGTCCCAAGATGATTGCCCTGAAAGGGTCCTCGTTGGACCCAGAACCAGACCTCCTGCTCAGCAGACATTCTCATGTATGTTACTTAAAGTTATTTCCAGCGGTGCGTGGGTGGGAGGCGGGAGCTACGTTTGCTGCTTAGTGGTTTGGAGAGGCCTTCCACAATGTCTCTTTTCCCTCCCGAGTCAATTTGTGCCCTGTAAGCCCTTTTCCAAATTACACAGCATAACCTCTTAGACTCAGTGGTACGTTCGCAGATCTCAGAGCATACTTTATCTACTCTGGGTGACGTTTGGAGGCGTGCTTCTCAGCTCTTTAGGATGTCTTAAGGAGACTTCCCTTGGGGAGCCACAGAATGGCATCCTTACAGTGTTCAGTGTGGACAGGCAAGTTGCTGCCTTTTAATTTCTTGGAGAAGATTTTTTTCTTTTTTCTTTTGCTGGGTTATGGTGTATCACTCAACACACTTTGCATTTGTTTTTGTTAGTGAGACAGGGTGTCTTGTAGCCTGGAGCTCACTATGATGCCAAGGAAGAACTAGAGCTTTTGATCTTCCTGCCTCTACTTTCTCGGTGCTGGTATTAAAAGCATTGGGAGCCATGTTGGGTTTATGGAGCCCCGAGGGTCCAATCCGGGCCTTCAGATATGGTAGGCAAACCCCACTGCTGACTGAGTTACCTCCCTAACACAGCTGATACACTTTTAGAGAGCAAAAGGTTGTATTGTGGAGCTGGAGAGACCACTCAGTAAGTGAAGTGCTTCCAATGCAAGTTCAGGGACCAGAGTTCAAATCCCCAGCGCCCTTCTGGGTAAAAGCTGGTGGTTGTGGTGGCTCACCTGAGGTCTTGGTGCTTGAGAAGCAGAGAACCACCCCACACTGGCTGCAATGGAACAAGTTGTCTAGCTCAAGTAGTTAAAATGGCAAACGCCAGGCTTAGACCTACAAACGCCAGTAAGAGGGAGAGCGATCCAAAAAGACAACATCAACATTAGAATTCCACACATGTGCACACACATCAAATGCCCACATGCAGCCACACACATGCAGCACAAATATAAAGAACACACACACATGCATACTGTTGCACTGTGTGTGCATGGCCCTTGCCAGTGTCCTGCAACCTTCATGTTTCTTATTTCCTTTGCTCTGGAAGCTTCCTGTGGTAGACAAGTTTCACCAGCATTTTACAGGTGACGTCAGAGGGGCAGTGAAAGCTGGGACGAGCTGAAGCCTGCTGTCGCCTGGCAACCCCATAAGATCTATCGCTCAAGACACTTGCTCTCATTTCTTGACCTTGTGGGGTTTTCAGTTCTTATTTAGGTTCCCCTTGACCATCGCTATGCATTCCCTCCTGCACGCCAGGAGCATAAGGACTCCGTTCAAAGGCCTGGACTGCTGCCCTCCCTAGGTGCTGCCCTCCAAGCATGCTGCTCAGGCCTCTGAATTCACCACAGAAGTCCATCAGTGTCGACTCTGTGCAGTGTTTTAGTGGTGACAGTTTCTCCAGAGTGCCCAGGACGTTTCTGAAATACGAGTTCCTGAAGCCCATCACCGGAGATTCTAATTGAGCAAGCTCTTAAGACGGATCCAGCCATCTATAATTAAATTAAGGAAACAAACCCTTTGGCAGTTTTGACAATGAACCAGGCTGGAAACACTGTTTAGATTACTAGACCCTTTTGTACATAATATTTCATTTGTTCCCCTCGGCACATGAGGAAGCTGTTAAGCTCCTCTGCAGATGTGATTCAAAGACAGTAAATAACTGGTTCTGCATCACTAAGTTGGTCAGTGGCACTGAGGCCTTTGTTCCTGAACCCATCTACTTCCACTGTGGTCTCCCTGGAGACCGTTCTTCTCCTCAGTTACCCTGAGTACATAGATTTTCCCCCCTCCCCTTTTCTGCTTCCCACTGAAGGACCAGAGTTAGTTGCTCCTCCCTGAGAACCGTGAGCAGGTTTGGGAAAAGAGTGGGAAGAGAGGCTCCAGGGGCTATTGCAGACTGCCCTAGTGAGCCCCAGTATCGGGGCCCATCAGCCAGCGGTGACAGTCAGACCCATTGTCACCTAGAGCAGGAGACGCCTCTGCCTTCAGAAACATGGAGACTACAGGCCAGCCTTCGTGGCTGGGTGGCTGTTTCCACCCAGTTCCAGGAAACTGCCTAACCTGGAGCTGAAGCCACAGACCACAGACAGGGCAAGCTGGGGATCAATCTTCCCTCTTTTGTATGGGTTGCAGTTTAGAGTTAGAGAGTCAGGACAGACCTTAAGAGTGATGCTGGGTGGCCCTGGGGAGGCTCTGGGAAAATGGATCTTCTAGGCATCGGGATGAGCACATGTCTCTCTGGTTCTTGAGCGCATCTCTCTCTGGTTCTTTTGTTCCAGTGGGTTCTGTGCCATGAGGGCTCCTGGGATTGATCCATTCGTGTCAGGTTCTGAGAGCAGCCTCCCTCAGCTTATAGACCCAGTGTGGCCATTGGTTAGAAATGGCAACCTAGAGGACCTTTTCCTTAGCGATATGGCCCTACTTGTTTATCCATTGCTTTATATAAGATATTGTTGCTCACTTTTAAAAAGCCTGGGCTCTGCAGGCAGCTCCCTGGGTTCAGTGCCCCATGTTTGCCCCTATCTTTGCAACTTCTATCTCTGAGCCTCATGTACGTCGCTGTGTGAAATAACAGGAGTGCCCGCTTCCTCAAGTTTGGGAGATGTTCGCTGAATTCTGTGTGGAGTGTGCAGAACAATGGGAGAGAAGACAGCATGGTGTGGAGGCAGCCACGAGAGGCTCTGCCTTGAGGAGTTCAGAGTTAACAAGGAGGCAGACGTGGAAACTGCTCTCATTGGACGTCGTCGATATAAAGCTGCCGGGTGTCATGGAAAGGACTGTGACAGAGGAGTTTCCAGAATGCCTGGGGAAGGCAGGCAGCAGGCTGGCCGTGCTCTGCAGAGGAGGAGACTTGAAGAGGTGGTGACATTCGATCATTAAGGGTCAGTCAGAATTTACCAGAGGGGATAGAAGAGAAAGGCATTTCTGAGAGAGGGGACAGCATACACAGGGCCACCGTCATGAAAACTCTGGGCAAGGTGAATATGGACGGGAGGTGAAAGGTGAGGAAAAGACCTCAGCCAGCATCACGGGAAGAATCGTTTGAGTGATGGACCGGACTTATGCAGAGGACGGACACTCAGGCTTTTGCTGTGAGGAACAGGAAAGGAGGGAGAAAGTTAATGAGACTGGTAGCTTGTCTTCATCGCCATTAGATCTGAATTCAGGTCATCCGTCACTTTGGGGAGAACCCAGACACTCTCTGTGGTCAAGAGACAAGTGTGTGACGCCAGTGTTGGTCCTGGCATTCACAGTGACCTTGAGAGAGGTCCTCACGTGTCCAGACGTGCAGTTGTAGGCATAGTGGGGCTCGCGCTGTCTCCACACCTAAACCTTAGGTCATTGCCTGAAACACAGCAGAGTGAGGACCAAGACGGGGGCTCAGATGAAAAGCTTCACAATAGTTTCGATTGTTGAATGCTTACATTATTATGGCTCACAAAGGACAGATTAAAGTTGCACATTCATTCACCTTCCTAGTGCCCCTCCACCGTGCTGGCCTGCGAAGCTTCCACAGGAGATTGCTCTTAGTAGTTTTCTGCCCGTATTTTCAACAGTTCTTCATACAACTGAGCACATGAGATAGGATGAGCAAATACAGGTTGGATGGGCACTTTCGGAGTAAGTATCCAGCATATTAGCCAGGCCTTTCGAAAGTAAAAGAGTATGTTCATGGCGATTTCTAACTTCGTGATATATTCTTCCTAGGATGCAACTAAGAAAAGCAACATCTTTGACACCGCTGTTTCCCAGTTCTATAAAACAGAGGCAACATCTGTTCACCTGGACCTCCATATCAGGAGAGTAGGAATTTCACATTCGCCAACCACTTGGCCCTCTGTGGTACAAGGGATTGTCGGAACTGTGCCCATTCGATGGTTCCTCAGCCAGGAGCTTCCCTTGTGTTCACTGGTCCTAGGACCTCATTTTTTAAAACTTTTTTTTAGACTGCTAATTATTAACAAGTTGTAGGTTATTGTTGCTTCCTCATTCCCCTTCCCTCCAGCTCTTCCTGTCAAGGCCTCTGAGCCTTAATTGGCCTCTCTGGTCTCCACCAGCGCCATATGTGTCTGATTTGAACATTGAGTTCTGCCGGGGACTCCTGCTGCTGCATGTGGCTGCCAGTGCCTCTCCGGAATTGGTTGCAAACATTTTTTGTTGTTGTTGTTTCCTCCACATGTGCGGAGCCACACGGAAGCTTTAAGACTCCAAATCCCAGCCGTGAGCCAGGCCTGGGTGCAATTAGCTTGAGTTGCCAGCACCCCCTGATCGTAAAGAGCCAGTATCTTTGCTTATGGTAGAGAATTTCCTGCATTCTCCAAGGGTCACTAGAGAGGCTCAGAGGAAGGAAATGGGTGGGGGGAGGGGGGAGCCAGGCTGGATGATCTCCGGGATGCTTTCAGCTCTAAACTTACACATTGGTGACATCTTTGGGGACTGCCTAGACTATGCAGTTGGCTCGAGGTGCACCATGGGAAAGAAAGGACCTCCGCGTTACTTGGCTGCTTATTCAGGGCTTTGGGTTTTGTTTACCTGGGAAACTACCAGGAGGTGTTTTGTTGTTGTTTTGTTTTCTTTTGCTTTGTTTTGAAGCTGTGTGTTTACGTCGGTTTTTAGGTAGTAGACAAAACCATTTTCTCTCAGCTGTGGGACAACTGAATTGCTAAATTCTGGGCTGTTATTCAAAACCTTTCCGTGTTCTGTGAGGTCAAGAAAGCCTTGTCCTACCTGAGGACTCAAAGAGACCTTGGTCATAACCCAGTCAGGCAGAGGATAACAACCTCTAGTGGAGTATCCCAGCTTGAAGGCTCCCAGCTCTTACCTAGAGTAAATACAGCTGGGAGGGACCTGCCTAAGAAGGGACCTGCCTTCCAGCCTGTGACCTTGGCCCCTGGACAGGTTAACTGTGCCACTGTGCTGGTTGGATTTCAGCTGTCTTCAGGAAATACCGTACACTGAGGTCGTGAGGAACAGGTAGCAGTCAGTCATTATCTCCTCTGCGAACTTCCCTTGGGGAGCCCCGACCCTCGAAAGAGCTTCGGGTGCTATCCGGGACATGCTCTCCTTGGTGTCTTGGCACAGGCATAGATCTGCCTGCAGCGCTCTCCAGCCTTGCTGTTGGGAAAGTTGTGGGGATTGGCAGTTTGGCTTAACTGGTGTCAAGGTTCAAGTAGAGACGCAGGAAACCATGGATTGCAGCTTCCAGCCCCATGTTTCTATCTCAGATCTGAACCGTTAGAACCCATAACCACTTCTCTTACGTTGGAGAACTTCCCTCTGCACTCCGCAGCTTTGCTTAAAATGTAGCCTGTCCAGGGAGAGACTTGCGGCCCCTGGAATGGCAACGTGCCTGGATCACTAGGGGATGGGTGCTCTTTGGTGACTGCCTTGGAGTGTCACCAAGCAGTGTTTAGTAGGTACTGACGGTGTGGTTCCCACCATGTTAGAATCTGGTGGGTTTGAAAGACAGTGATCCTAGCAGCCTGGCAGAACAGACTGTGCCTACCGTCGCTTTTGAATTGGGAGCCATAACATGTCAGAGATAAGGATATCTGAGTTCCCCCTCTTTGGAAACAGATGAGACCTTGCCCCAAGCCCCCCAGCCAAGTGGAGACAGACAGCATGCAGTCTCTGTTCTCTGCTCTTTCACCACGCACAGCCTGTGTCTGGCCTTACAAACCGAAAAGATCAAATCAGCAAGGGCAAAGGCAGTGCCAGAAAGGAGGGAGCTGCTTTCATCACAGGTCTGCAGTGGCTCAGTGACCCAAATTTTGGGTGTCCTGGAAAGTTCAGGACTGTGGCTCTCAGCCGTCCGTGCAGCAGGGGCCTGGCTGCCCACAGTTCTCATTGGGACTTCATTCACCAGAGACCAGACTCCCAGCAGTCCAAGCCCCATTGCTTTGATCTTGTGGCTCTTGACATTTGAACCATACATAAGGTTCTGTCCTTGCTTTCCATCCTGCCAGAATTAGGTCGGAGCCTCGCTGACCTTGATTCCAAGTAACTGAGTCATTTATTTATTTATTTATTTATTTATTTATTTATTTATTAA
>NW_026068613.1:221981-226523 GCF_014885135.2 Alexandromys fortis
CAGGGTTCCCTGCCCTGTGGGAAGTCCAAGGACCACCCAGCTCCATCCAGGTCTAGTAAGGTGAGCATCCAAACTGCCTAGGCTCCCACAAAGCCAGTACGTGCAGTAGGTGCAGTAGGATCAAAAACCCATTGCCATTGTTCTTGAGTTCTCAGTAGTCCTCATTGTCTGCTGTGTTCAGCGAGTCCGGTTTTATCCCAGGCTTTTTCAGACCCAGGCCAGCTGGCCTTGGTGAGTTCCCGATAGAACATCCCCATTGTCAAGAGAAGTTTTAGATGATCAGGGGAAAATAAATGTGGACTCAGTGATGCCGAGAAATGGTGTTAGATATGATACTGGAAGGGAAGGACAGAAATAGGCTTAGCAGCCAGATATGCTGATGTGTATGTGGGCTTAAATGTCTCTAGAGAGCAGCCACGAAGACAGTTCCATCAGTATAGGTGTCTGCTGCTACCTGACCAGATTTCAGTTCCCCAGAACCCACATGGTAGGAAAGAAGATTCCAACAAGCTGCTCTACGACCTCTACATGTGATACACACACACACACACACACACACACAATGCAATTTCAAAAATAAACAAACAAAAGCCCACTATGTGTTTTGGAGTAAGATAGCATGTTGGCTAGGATTCACTTAAAATGTTACAGGAAAGACAAGTTGGCTATATGAATAATTCAGCAACATCTTGCAATTATTGAAGCAAGAATGAGCACAATGATGTTTACTATCAAATACACTCCGTTTTTGAACGGGCTTGAAAAGTCTAAAAAGGCTTAAAAATAGGGCAGGGAGCTCAGAAACCGTTTGGGACAGGGTGGAGGTGTGAACCCAGCAGCAGATCTGAGAGGGAGGAGGACGTGTGAGCGGTCTGGGTGCCGCATGGGAGTGCGTTTGTTCAAAGTCTGTGTTGTGGCACCCAGTTCTCCCTTATTTCGTCCCCGATGAGTCCATGGAAGCCACATGAACCCTTTGTCATTCTCTGTATTTTGTATCCAGAGCGCTGGTTCCTCTCGGCTTTAGGTCAGCAGCCCCAGATTCTCCCAGGGAGGCCCCATCCTAAGTCAGCCCTTCTTGCCCCACTGGCACACAACATATTGCCACACCTCACATCTCTGGACAGCACAGAATAGCTCTCCAGCCCACCACGATGCAAATGCTTGCGTTGCCAAGTCTGGGTCCCTCTCTGTCTGGGTCCCTCTCTGTCTGGGTCCCTCTCTGTCTGGGTCCCTCTCTGTCTGGGTCCCTCCAATCTACCCTCTCATGATCCAGTAGAAGATTCTCCAAGCACTCATGTCCTCTAGGAGGGAGGAGAGCTGTCAGGGTTAGTTCCTGTCACTTGTTTATTCTGTTAGTTTCCTTTAGGATTTTTGTTCATATTCTTTCCCTTAGACAAGCGCATCCATGTTGGTCCTTCTGTGAGTCTGCCCTTTAATACTGAGTGGAGAGCCCTTAGGCCCAGGAGGCATATTTCCCTGGAGCCTCTGTTCCTCTGTTTCTCACTCCTGGTGCCACAGGCATACCTGCTCTGAATATTAGGTACCAACTTCTTGCATCTTTCCCATCTCCAGCCTCCTGGACACAGATGCTTCTATCTGCTAGGATGACCAAAGAGCAGTTTTTGTAAAAGTGTGGGCAGAGCTTCGACCTGCTTCTGGTATATGCAGACACTTGAATGCAGAAAGTGTGCAGAGCAGGTCACAGGTGCATAGAGGCAGACATTTCTGTTCTTCCTAAGCTGGCATGCTCCGGCACAGAATGCCCAAATGTGTAAGTGTTTTGACCACACTCTGACTATATGGTGTCCAAGGCAAGAAAGTAAGATATGTTTAACTCACCAGTTAGTCAGCTTGACTTTCGACTTTTAAACATTTAGTCGGTAAGAATGTGGGTCTCTGGGGTAGAAAGGTGACACAGTAGTTAGGAGCACACCCGGTGCTTGCAGAGGAACCGAGTTCAGTTCCCAGCACCCACATGGAGCAGCTCCTAACAGCCAGTGGCTCCAGCACCAAGTGATTGGATGCCCTCTTCTGGCCATGTCATGCAATTGTACACACAGACGCTCACACAGACACATACAACATACACATTACTCCAGACATTCCTGGTGTTCTGTTTCCCGCGTAAGACTCAGGACTCTGCTCTCAGCTATACTTCCTGTCACTTGAAGAAAAGCTTATGTGTCCCATGGCCTTTCCTGCAACTCGTCAATCAACTTCTAAAGCCCAGCTGTCACACCTGTGCGTGACATGGCGGAGAAGAAGCCATGCTCCCTTATTCCATCTTCTCGTCTCTGAGAGCTCTTATTACCAGGCTAACCACTTTCTTTGCAGTAGTCCTAAGTGAGAGACAATTCTGCGTAACTGTAACTCCTTCTCCTGAAATTCCCTGTGCTTGTCCCAACACACTGGCTCCGTTCTAGACTCTCCTCCGCAGATAGCAGTTGTAAGATCCAAAATACTGAGTTATCTTTTAAACTATAACTATGCTAAATGGCCCTTCCTGTTCACACTCCTTTCAGTGAAATGTTCTGGTCTTTCTTCGTGTGTTGTATTAAATGAGTTGTTTTAAAATTCTGAGTTCAGTATGGAGTGTGCTCATCACTGCTCACATTTAACGTCAAGGGACATGTGTCCCTCCAGTGTTAATTGTGTGATCATGCCCCCTCATGTGTGTCATTCATCCTATGTGCACTTGGGTACACATGTCCATGCTTGGAGGCCAGAGTTGGATGTCCAGTGTCTTTCTCAATTGCTCTCCACCGCCTATTTCTCTTCCTCCACCTCCTCCTCTTTTCTGAGACAGGGTTTCTCTTTGTATCCCTGGCAGGCCTGGTACTCTCTATTAGACCAGGCTGGCCTCTAACTCAGAGATCTGCTTACCTCTGTCTGCTGAGTGCCAGGGTTAAAGGCATGTGCCTTTAACTATGCTTAGCTTTCCACATTATTCTTCAAGACAGAGTCTTTCACTGAACCCAGAGATCAGTGACTAGGTAGATTGTCCTTCTGGTGTTCCTGCACCTGTCTCCAAACCCTCAGCTTAGGGTTTTGGGTACATGCCATGCTGCATTGCGACTTTTTACATGGGATCATGGGATCCGAACTTGGGTCCTCATACTTGCACAGCAGGTTCTTTCCCCACTGAGCCATCCTCCCAGCCCTGGTTCCCCTTAAAGACTCAAAACCCCATCTGTGTGCTACATAGGAAATGCAAAATGAGTCTGGATAAAGGGGTGAATGTAAATCTGGGTAAACAAATAGGTGTCTTCATACTCGACAGAATATGTTTCTCCTTTGTTGTAGAAGACTAACCTCAGTAGCTTCCCACACATTCCATCTCAAACGCCAATTAAATTTTAATCCAGGTCATCACGAATGCAAAATGCTTTCTTCAACTCCATTAATTCTGCAGCTCCCCAGTGGCCAGTTTAGTACGTGCTTCAAGAGAAGATGTCTGGAAGTGACTGGATGAGAGTATTGACTTTGCAGTGGGAGTTGCAATATCAACAAGTATGTCAACGCCAAGCCACTAGAAATGAAATCCAGCCATCCAGCCTGCCTGTTTATGTGGTCACCTCGGCTCGGCCCAAACCCAGGAGTCACATAAGTGACTCCTGCCATTCAATATGTCTGCCTTTTGTCTCTTAATGGATGTCCACAGACAAGTTTTACTTCCCACAATCCTCCTGCACCCATTCCATAAAAATAGGAAGTAGCTCTCAAGTCCTTGCTTAATAGGTACCTGCAAGTGTATATCAAATGATTATAGTAATAATAAGAAAACTGTGTGATAATGAACATCAGAAGCACTGTTTAGACCCACAATAAGTGGTGTTTGGCTGCCTTGGAGAATTCAATAAAGGAACTCAAAAGAGGGGACATTCGAGGTGGATTTTGGATAAGGGACCGCTGAATTGACTGGTTGAAATGTTTTATCGCTGTCTTGTGAGTTGTCCTTCAAGGGTCTAGTTTTCATGGACTGGTGACCAACTTAGGCCATGTCAACAAGCTGCAAGGAAAAGAGAAGGACCTGGAAAGGGCTTGGCATGGTGGAGTAGAGGAAAACACTCTGTCTGAGCCAGGGGGTGGTTGTGGCCAAGGCCAAGGCTCCAGAGCATCTCGTGGTGCTCTGACCTCACCCTTGAACCTGATTGCCGTTCATAGATTGGCTAGTTGCCTATGCGCTCCAGTGTGCTTCTGGGGTCGGACCCAACTGTCCAGAAAGGCTGGTAGGGGCAGATGTCAGCTTGTAGTTCATACGGCTCAGCTGAGCAGACTGGAGAAGAAGGCATGCTTTGCACACTAACCCCACGGCAACTGCGGCCTTGGTTCACATCTTGAAATAACTTCTCGTTACTGGATGAGTATTTTAAGATGTTGTTTTCATCAAGGAGGCCCCATCAAAGCAATTCCAGTAGAACGAATAATCACGCCCCTGCCCAATCAGGCAAGCTTGTCTTACAGAATCACAATGAGTTCAGCTCTAACTTTCTTAGCATTGGCTTTAAAACCAAAAAAAAAAAAAAAAAAAAAAAAAAAAAA
>NW_026068613.1:229801-356552 GCF_014885135.2 Alexandromys fortis
AGAGAGAGAGAGAGAGAGAGAGAGAGAGAGAGAGAGAGAGAGGAGAGAGACAAGGACTAAGGACCATAGCTGATTCAAAGTGGTGTGAAGCTGTTATTTTAATTGAGCACCCGTGGCATACCATGTTCTACCCTTGGTATCATGGATAGGATGGGGAATGTGGCTGAGGGGGAAAGCACTTTCTAGAACACGCGATACTCTTAGTTCAGCCTCTAGCACTGTGAAACAAACACCAGCCTATCGTAGATTCGCGAGAAGACAAACACTGTGTTGTGAAACAGGGACAAGGTGGCATGAGAACCGGAAGTGACTGCAGAGGCAGACAAAGCCATGGAGAAGACTTAGGGTGGGATGGGAAAGGTGGACCGTCCTGAAGACAGACTAAGGGTTTACTAGCCCATAGTGAGGAAACGTGGCATGCTGAAAAGCCCGAGAAGCAGTCTCATGTGACTGGCACGTGCCAGGGAGGGGAATAAGCTGAAGGCAGACGAGGCTGCCAGAAAATCAATGCCTTGGGCTTGGCCACTGTGTCTCCGTTGCAGAAGTGTATCCTGACTGAACCAGGGAGCTCCTGCGAGAGAGAATCATGTCGGTGATGGTGTCGCTGGTTGGAAAGGGCAAAACTCGAGGCAGTGAATCTGTTACGCACTGGAATAGTTGGAGAGTACGGCATGAGAGACAGGGAGAAGCCAAGGATGAACCAGAGATTCCTTTATTTTTAATTTTTTATTTTTTTGAGACAGGGTTTCTCTGTGTAGCCCAAACTGTCCTGGAACTCACTCTGTAGAGGAGGTGGCCTTAAACTCACAGAGATCCACCTGCCTCTACCTCCTGAGTGCTGGGATTAAAGGCATATGCCAACACCGCCCGACTGGACCTGAGGTTTCTAACTTGATTGTGCAGGTAGATGGCCTGGCGTTAACCAGAGCAAGCAGGAGAGAGGCAGCTTTGGAGGGGAAAAAAATAATAAGTCTTTTTTGAGCCCTGAGATTTAATGTAGGCAAAATATTTAAGGGGAGTTTCCAGTGAGGAGCTTGCTCTGGAAGCTCAAAGTTTGAGAGAAAAGAACGGATGGAATTTGAAGATTAGGATGTCAAGAGGAAGTGGCTCAGGTCTCTTGCAGAGTGTATGGCTTGTATAGAGGTAGATGGGCAGATCCCCAAGGAACATCGGCAACAAAAGTGTCTGGAGATCTGAGCAAGTGAGATGGAGCCAGAAGAGAAAGCAAAGGAGGCCAGGGTCTGGGAAGTAAAAGAGAGAGCGGGGAGGCGTGTCCGTGGTGGGGAGTGCTGTGAGGAGGTCAGGCGACCTTCATGGAGCCCATCACATGGGGTGCAGTGAGTTCTCCTCTCGTGGCTCCTCACTCAGTGACCTTGGACAGCTTGTTAATTTTACACCAAGCTCTATAAGGAATGCTTGTGTGCAATTTAGACAGCTGCCAAATATTCAGTAATGGTAGCCACTATTATTCCAGAGATCGGAAGACCATTTCAGAACTTTAGGGGCAGGAGACGGTGTTAGGGAAGTGTCGCATTAGAACGGCTTCATTCTGTTTATTTATGTGTTTGTTTATTATCAAGACAGGGTCTCGTGTTATAGCCCTGGCTGGCCTAGAATTCAGAGATCCTCCTGCCTCTTCCTCTTGAGGGCTGGGGCTACATATATGTGCTACCATGTTCATCCTGGTTTTGTTGGTTTGTCTGTGCGTGGTGGTGTCTGAGTCCCTGTGTGCTTGTGTGGCAGGGCTGGAGGTGGGTGAGTTCCTCTATTGCTTTCCACCTTCCGTCCCTTGTGTCTGCTCGCACCTGCTCACTCCATTCTCCTGAATAGGCTACAGCCATCGATAGGAACTCAAGTCTTCGTTTCTGCAGCAAGCACTTCTCGTACGGAGCCCTTTCTCCAGCCCTAGAGAGAAAGGTGAGGTTGAAGGTTTAGGGGAGGCTTTTTAGAAGCAAAGGAGAAGTTCTTTGGAGGAAGAGACCATGCCTTGGTTTTTGGTGGGACTGAGACAGAACACCCAACAGTGAGGCACAAACTGCGGAAAATGGAATTAGTCAGAATGTTAGGTGATGGCTCCAAAGAGACTGGGCGAGCTGTGGTGGGGTCACCCTTAGGTGCAGTGGGAGTTTGAGGCCAGCCTGGACTACACAAGACCCCGTCTGAAAAACAGCAGTGAAACATTGTACCAGTTAGTGTGAGACCAGGGGTGCCGCTCAGTGGTAGAATGCTGGCTCGCTACCTGAGCACGAACTGTTCCTCTGTGCATGCAGGGGAGACGCTTGCCGTTTTAAAGAAGTCGAGTGGTCAGCTCAGCTTGTGTAAAGAAAATTAGTCATAGCAGTGGGAAGAAGAATGGATCCTGGGGAGGAGCGAGCTGTGTGGTTGCTGATAGAACTTTAGCCTTGAACAAAAGCAATACACCTGCAGCCTTTTAATCTTGGCTAGGTAAAATACTTCATTGACTCATGTCCCTCCCGTACAATTTAAGTGTTTGCTTGTAACCTGCACTCGCCCTCCCATACACCTCAGATCAGCTCTTGGTTATGTATAATGCCTGACAGTGTAGCTGTGATGTGTTCATTTGTAGTTAATTTGTAGCCGTGCTCCTTCCTCAGCGTGGGTCCTGGGAGTTAAACTCAGTTGGTTAGACCTGGAACCATCTCTCCAAGCCCAGAAGCCCCCCTTTCTGTCACACATATGAAAGTACCGCAGATTGGCATTGCCCGGGACTGATTTATAAACTGATATGGTCACTTGATTCAGATTCTGTAAAAACTCACACAGGGTAAAATCTCTATTTCTCTGGCTTTTATGTTCTGTGCTTTCTCTAATGTCAAATTGAAAAATGCACTATTTGACCCTCATACCAACATCTGTAGGCTATAGTTCAACCAGCAGAAACAAACCCAAAGACACAGTCCTACAACCAAGGCTTGACAGTGTTGTTTACTAATAAATGAACTTCGGCACGGGGAGTGTGACAGACCCGTCTACTTCATTTCAAGCCCCTCTACTCAAGTCATTCCCGGGATCCACACGCTGTGAGAAATCCCTCAAATGCAGCATCCTCTGGGAAAAAGATTGGTCCCTTAGGAGTAGGAAATCCTGGAGCCTCTGTTTGGAACAGCACTGACCCACAAGCCAGGAGTGGGCCACTCCTCTTCCCTCTCTTAAGGCCCCACAGACATGGACTCACTGAACTTGGGTGACCTAGCAGCGTCAGAGTTGGCAGCCCCATCCAGCTCCTCCCCCCTTCCTCCCATGGGTTCTGCTTCCTGAACCTTTTTGCTGACCATGGAAACCAGCCTTGAGCAAGCCCTCAGTACTTCATCCAACCTCAGCAGGTCAGCTCCCCAGTGACAGCTCTCCCGCACTCAGCGGGAACCTGGCTCACCAAGATCCAGCCCGACTAGCCCAGAGGTGGCATCAGATCCAAATGACCCTGTCCCTGCCTCTCTCTGTCCACACAGTACAACAAACAGCAACACAAGCTGGATGGCCTCCAAGGTCATCTCAGGCATCTAGTATCCGTGGTAAATGCTTCCTAATATGGCCAACAGCATGACGTCACCAACCATAGTCTGACCTCTGGGAATGGTCAAGTCTGGAAGGCTTATGAGGGGCTTGGTAGGAAAGGGTGGGACTTGGAGAAAGAAGGAGAGATTTGGACATTGTCTAGACAGGGGAGCAAGGCAAGCCAGAGAGAAGAGCAAGAGTCTCCAAGTACGGTGTCTCTAAGCTCCATCCTGAAAGTCTGCAGGAAAGAAAATTCCAGGCCTTCCCGAGTGCGGCTCATCCTCTTTCCTGTGGTCTCTGCAGTTCCTCTCTGCAGAGCCCAGTTGTTCGGAGTGTGAGATCTGAAACGAGGACGGTTGTGAACGACGTCACGTACGACAAGGCTGTCTTGAAGGAGTGTGGTCTGGCCTGGTCCTTCTCTTCAGTTCCATTTTCTGTCCTTCCAGCCGAATGCATGGTATCGCTGGATCTAGTCTCCAGGTCTGGAGGCCACCTAAGACACCTCACTGCACCCTCCAGCACCCCTTTGTATAGACGACAGCGAAGGGCCTCTGCTTCCTGAGTATGGAGGCCCATGTCCACGACAGGGCTGCTGCTGAGGAAAATGGTTTTCATGATTGTTTTCAGATAGAGAAGGGAAGGACTGGGGGTGGTAGAGAGAGCTTGCCTTGCACACATAAAGCCCTGGGCTCCATCCCCAGAACCCCTAACCCGTGTGCAGTGGAGCCAGCCTGTAATCTCAGCACTCAGAAAGGAGGATCAAAAGTTCAAGGTCTTCCCTGCCTACACAAGGAGTTTCTGGCCAGCCTGGGATACATTTGTTTTGTCTGAGGGAAAAGAGAAAGATCCACAAAGATCATTCACCTATATAAATAATTAATTTCCTATGGCTTCTTCAGCTTGTGTGAGTGTTTAGATGTATGTATGTGTGTGTGAGAGAGACAGAGAGAGAGAGTGAGTATGTGTGTTACAGAGTGTGTGTTGTTGAAAGGGCATGTATGAGTGTGTGAGAGTGTATGTATGTGTTGTATGAGAGTGTGTGTGTGAGTTTGTGAGAGAGCAAGTATGTGTGTGATAGTGTTGTATGAAAGGGAGTGTGTGTGAGAGAATGTGTGAGTGTGTGTGTGTGTGAGCGTGTGTAGCCAAGCGAGTACAGTAAGTAGTCATGTGAGCCATGAGGTGAAGTGGTCCTGCAGCAGTTCCCTTTCCTTCCCACGCCTGGCTGTCTAAGCCCAACTCTTGTGTTCAGAATGAGGACAGGAGACTTGGGTTGTGACCGTCCTGACAGTTGGGTGACCTGTCTGTTTTGGGACCTTGGAACAAGAAAATTGAGCTCTGATCTCAGTTCCTCATCTGTAAAATGGGCACAGGATAACCTCCCAAATGATCTGGCCTCAAATTCAAGATGCTGGCCAAGGGGCAAACACCGTGTGACTTGGGTGGCTCCCCTGGTGAGCTGTTGAGAGCCTTTCTAGCCAGGACTAATCCTGTGTGGGACCTGGGCCAAGTCGGGACTTTATTCAGCTCAGCTTTCCTGCCTGGGAAGGAGATAAGAGATGGAGTCCTTCAGAGGTCTAGCCCTGCACCTGGACTTGGCAACTCTTTAGTCACCAACACCCCCTGCCCCCGACAGGTTTCCTGTTTTGAAACAGACGGAAAATGTGGGTGCTACTACTTTAATAGCTGAGGCTGGGCGTGAGTGTAAGCATGTGAGCTTGTGCTGTGTGCATTCATGAATGTTTCGTAGGAATGCGGGTTTGAGTGTAGGTAGGTTGTGTGTGTGTGTGTGTGTGTGTGTGTTAGTGTGCATGTTGGTAAATGCATGCCAGTGTGTATGTGTGTGTGTGTATGTTTATGTGTGCATGTGGCTGAATGCATGCCTGTGTTTGTGTTTAGGTGTGCATGTGGCTAAATGCATGCCAGTGTGTGTGTGTGTGTGTTTAGGTGTGCATGTGGCTGAATGCATGCCAGTGTGTGATGGGTGAGTACATGCGCATAGATGTGTGCAGTTAAGCATGTATAGTGGTGCTCCCTTCTTGTGTTGTGTTTCATGGTGTCTATTTGAACATACATGACTAGCTGTGTGCCGGGAATTACGTGATTAAAGTATGCCAGACTGGGTGTTGTTGTGATTGCTTTGATTATTTGTTTGGGTGTTTGCTTGTTTGTTTTTGAGACAGGGTCTCTTATAGACCAGGCTAGCCTTGAACTCCCGATCTTCCTGCTTTCACCTCCCAAGTGCTAAGATTACAGGTGTGCTACCACACTTGTCTTAAAGGCTCTTGTTTTGTTGTTACACTTGTTTGTTGTTTGATAGCACTGGGGGTAGACTCAGGGCCTGGCGAGCACTCTACGAACTGATCTATAGCCCTGTGTGCAGTTGTGGGTTTTGCTGTGTATTGTATGAGTGCTATCACATGTGCCTGTGTGTTTTTCATGTGATCCTGTGCGTCATGTATGACAGTGGGTGTCCCTCGGTGCGGCACTGTTCTGTTCAATGTGCAGAAGGCCAGCTGAGGCTCCTATTGGAGAAGCTAGAGTAGCTGAGGAGGGTAACCAGCAGCTTTGCCTTCCCAGGGACATTCCTGCCCAGCGGTCTAAAAAGCTCACTCCTCAGCCTGCCTAAGGTCTTTGTTTCCCAATCTTTGAAACAGAAAGATTTCCTACCACTTCAAAAAGGACTTTGTTAGAAACAAGATCACAGCACAGAATATCCCAAGCCTACTAGCTTGAAGGTGTAGGTCATTCCTTTATCCCTGGTATATGACAGTTCCTGGCAGGGAGCGGGGTCCAGCCAGTTCATTCAGCAAGTGTCTGCATGCCCATTTCTATGGACCCAGGCTGATCAAGGCCCTTGCAATTCAAGCAAAATCTTTGACCTCAGACATTTTACAGTGTTGAGGGGAAGACAACCCCATTCCCATGTATGCATGCATACATACATACCTGAAATTGAATCCGATATAGATACTGCCGGGTGACAATGCGATCATTTAGGGGTCTTTCCAGCACCTAAATAAATTTAGATGAGACTGGGCTTTTTCCTGTTATCAATAGAGGAAGGTCATAACTTTTCTTCATTTTAAAAAGGAATAGATCTTTTTAGAACAGGCTTTTAAAAAATTTTATTTCTTTTCTTGGGTTGGGCATGTGCCTGTGCCATCAGAGGACAACTGTCATGCATTGTCACCTCTACCATGTGGGTCCCAGAGATGCCGCTCAGATCCAGAGGTTTGTTGGCAGGCGCCTTTACTCCCTAGGCCATCTCGCCCACCTGCACAGGCCTTTGAGAATAAAGAATTTCCCTTATTGAAAAAAACGTTGTCAACTGTCTCCTGCCCAGTGCTCTCTTACCACTTGTCAGTGACCTTGTGGCCTCTAGCACCTTAGGTCCCTCCTCTCATTTTGCCTGGATGATAACATTGCATGGACCCTCGCGGGCTCAGCTCGGATGAGTCGCTGTCTGTGGGTCAAGTTCATCTTTCCTCCTTACCATGTTTTAAGTGGCAGGGGGAGCGTGTGTCTGTGGGTTGGGATTGTCTTCTTTGCTCTCAGCTGAGCTCCTGGAGGGCAGACTCTAGTCTCTTGCTGAATCTGCCAGTGCCAAGCACAAAGCCATGTCCTTCTGAGATGCTCAGCACTCACTTAGAAGGCTGAGTGGATGGAGGGTGGACAGCTCCAGAGCTCTTTCTTAAGTAAGTTCCATGCCTAGAATTGCCCTATGGGAGATCTCATGCACGTAGCAGAGGAATGGACGGCGGCTCCAGATCACGTGAAGAAAAAACATTTTGTTGTGACAGAATTCACCTGAGGTGGAAGCTGGCAGAGGACTCCTGCCATGACGGGACTGTGTGCCCAGGGGGTTGTACTTCCTCCCTGGGAAAGTCTCGGAGTGTCAGGAGTTGATATGTTCGCAATACAGTGTAAAAATGGATGTGGAAGGAAATGATTGAGATGGGACCTAAAAGGCTAGCAGCCAGTAGAAGAGGGTTCATTCATTCCATTCGTTTAAAAATGTTTCAATATTTTAATTTCATGGTGTGTGTCTTGAATGCGCAGCAGTCAGAGGACAACTTAAGGAGTTGTGGTTTCCAGGCCTTGAAGTCAAGTCATCAGGCATAGGCAGCAAGCATGATTACTCCCTGAGGAATAGCGCGCTCTCACCAGCTCCCTTGCTCTGACTTTATGCATTATCTTTCTTATTTTATGCATTTCCACGGCATCCACTGTGTGCTCCATTAGAAGACAAAGCTAGGACAAGACACAGAGCCTTATCCCTAAGGACCGTACAGTGCTCTGGGGGAATCTAGATAAGGAACCTGTGAGAGTTGCCAGGAGAGATTTGCGATTCTGAAAGGAAGTTCTGGAAAATTTCCTGACTCTTAGGTTAAGTCTTAGCTGGATCTTAACGTGTCCTTTAATTCCAGGGAGTAGAAAAGGATGGTGTGAACACTCCAGTTAAGAGGGTGTGAACACTCCAGTTAAGAGGGTATGAACACCTCAAGTTAAGAGGGTGTGAACAACCCCAGTAGAGGAGCAAAGTGGGCCAGGGCCCCACAGAGAATTGCAGGACATGCGTGGACAGTGAAGCAGCTTCCGAGGCTGCGTGTTAGAGGCGGGGAAGAGAAGCAGGCAGGGATGTGGCAACTCTGAAGAATTTGAAGCAGGACAGTGGCATGGTCCAGAGTCATTTTATCAAAGGGAGGACTGGGCTTGGGGGAATGAATGCAAGGGAGGGTGAACCAGTAGCTGAGAGACTTCTGAAGCCACTCAAACAAGAGCACACACATTGGGCGTAAAACAAAGGATTACATGCATGCACTCAGAATGAGCAGAGTGAGCTAACTTGACGACAGCACCTGATGCCTGGGGAGTGTCCTCTGCCGTGAGAACCATGCTGCGACAACTCAGACAGGAAGGGAAGCCAGGCATGGTGGTGTCTGTCTGTAATCCCAGCCCTCAGAAAGCTGGGGCTGGAGGATGGAGAGTGTAAACCAGCCCGGGCTATCTAGCAAGACCTTGTCTCTGAAAACCAAAAAGAAATAAATAAGGGAAGGGAAAAACATATACCGGAAGAGAGAAAAGTGCCGGGGTACTGGGTCCCGAGTTTAGGTGGTAGCTCTGTGACTTTAAACAGTTGTTTATTCTGCTGAGATGATCGTTCCCCACCCAGTCAGCCCCACGAGGGCTATAGAGAAGAGAAAACAAGATAACCCGTGTTTTAGTTTCTCCATAAACAACAGGGTCAGCACCTGCGGTGATATGAGTTGGTTTAAGTTGCTGAAGTCAGAAGATAAAAAAACCAATCTGGGAAGGGCCAGAGAGGGGCCCTGGGGTCACAATGACGCTGGAACGTTTTTTTTTTCTTTATAGAAACACAAAGAAAATTGGTAAAGCTATTTAGCTTGGATAGAACAAAAAATACCACTACAGCTGAGAATTTGCAGCCCAGAACACACTTCCTACAGTCAGACTCTCTGGGTTCAAATCCTGTCTCTGCAAAACATATTGCCTCGCACGTATGGTTTACCCTCTCCAACCCTCAGTTTCCCCCTTTGTGCAGTGGGGATGGTAACAATGACATGTGTAGATGAGCTGGCATAATAGCGGCCTAACTGTGGAAAGGACTGTGTGACACCAAGGGGAAAGGGACACAGAACACCACGTGACTGGAGAAACGCACAGCCTGAGCTCTGGAACCAGGACGGAACGTTCACTCCCCATCCTTTATAACTGAGAGCAAGATGATCTGCTGCAGGCTGGCAGAGATGCAGAGACACAAAAACAGAGCTGCCTCACACCGTGGCTCAGAATCGAGAGAAAAGCTTACTTCTTCCTTGTTTTTCTCTGGGAAGATGGAGAGCAGCCTGCTCGTTTTCATCTAACCACAGTCTAGTTTCTTCTCTGGGTGGGGCTAAATCGTTTGTCTGTGTGACAGTGTGGAGCACTGCTCGGCACGTTCATCTTCTCCTTGGGTCTTCTCTGAAAGCTTCCGTTTCCTTCCCACACTTGATTTTGAACCCAGAACAAGAAATAATAACTCTGTCAGAGGTCAGTCTAAGGATCAGAGAGATATGAGGAAAGGGTAAGACCCAATTTCCACCCAAACTCTTTTTTTTTTTTTGGTTTTTCGAGACAGGGTTTCTCTGTGGCTTTGGAGCCTGTCCTGAAACTCGCTCTGTAGACCAGGCTGGTCTCGAACTCACAGAGATCCGCCTGCCTCTGCCTCCCGAGTGCTGAGATTAAAGGCGTGCGCCACCATCGCCCGGCACCACCCAAACTCTTAAGCGGCTCTGAGCTGTGTACCAATCCCTGGACCTGTTGAACACGTGATTGTTTAATGATGTCTTGCCCCTTAAGCTTCTTGGTGAGTGTCAGGAAGAGAGGGGGTGGGTGGAATGTAGGAGAGTCCTCAAAGGTGGCTGTGTTTACATGGAGAACATCTTCATAGCTGACAGCTGGGATGACAGCGTGTTCTCTTTGTCCCAGAGTGGTCCCTGCACTGTGCACACCCTAGACTGCACGTGACAGCGTGACAGTATGGTTATTGTCATTGTGAGAGGAAGAGCCGTCTGCTGACACATCAAAAGTTCTCAGGTTGGATCCCTTGTGGCTTTGGCTGCCTTCAGAAACCCTCCCCGGGGAAGCGGCTGATTCATGTACTGCCTGTCTCCAGTTGGTCTCTAATTTGTGAGGTTGGCAGCCTGGAATGTAGTCATTGCAAATGATACTAATCTCCCAGCTGAATCCCAGAGTGGAGCTGCCTCTGTCAATGCTGCAATTGTGTGGAGCTGATAATTATTGCTATATGAAGGCACTCTGTGTATTGGCAGCCCTTGCCTAGAAAGATAATCACAGTTATTTGCATGGTGCATTGCATGGAGCCTCTAGAATATTAACAGAGGACATTCAGTGAGTGTCCATGTACACCAGGTGCTGTGTGAGTACAACCCCCCAAACAACCCTGTGTGGTATTACATCCTGTGAGGAACCATGGGTAGCTGCATTGTGAAGAGTACCCAAAGGCTGCCCGATACTCAACAGTG
Organism: Alexandromys fortis; assembly: GCF_014885135.2. Lineage (NCBI taxonomy): Eukaryota > Metazoa > Chordata > Mammalia > Rodentia > Cricetidae > Alexandromys > Alexandromys fortis. Next base: position 240,364 of record NW_026068613.1, read on the forward strand.
GATATTATTCAAACTCAGCTCCCCAAGTTAGCCGACTTCACCTCATTAGTGAGGTCAGAATTATTATTCTACACTTTGTGGGGGGCAGGTTGGTGGTGGGACAGGGTCTCACTACTCAGGTAGCCGAGACCATATCATTCTACTTTAATTGTTGAGATCTCAGTGTCCACGAAGGTTTCCCTAAATCTCTAGTAAATATCAGTCTTGAAGTTTTGGGCTTTGTATTCAGTGTGGCTTATTAATAAGTACAGTGTCTCAAAGACAGTCTGTCTGATCTAAAGAAGCATTGCCAGTGCAGGTCCTTTGATAGGCTGAGCCCGGATGGAAGATGACAGCCTTTCCTCTCTGTCTAGCATATCCATCAGACATGTTGTACATTCTTCTCACATGTATGACATCCTCAGTTATACCCCCCCCAAACTGTGCAGTTTTAATCTAAACTCTCAGTGCTTCCAAATCCTCCACCCAGCCAGTACTGTGTGTGCTAAGGGCACTTTAATCCACAATAGCGCCATCCAAGAGGCAAGGGGCAAAAACCACCCATCCTTCTGCAACACAGCCGATGAGAAACCGTTCTTCTCCAAGGCATCCTGTGAACTGAGAAACTGAGAGCCTGGACTCCACTGAATTCACCAGGCAGTTGCCAGCTCAACTCCACGCTGCTAAAATGTCCACTCTCAGCAGAACTTTGAGACTCAGCTAGGGGGCTTCAGGGGGAAATGCTTCTTTGCTTGAGCTTTCAGATCTCAACGCAAACTCTTCCACTGCCATCTTAGTGAGCACCCCCACTGAACATACTCACCTGTGACCCATCAGTAAGACTCAACATGCTCATGGTGGAGCACACCTTTAATCCAAGCACTTGGGAGGCAGAGGCAGGCAGATCTCTGAAGTCAAGGCCAGTCAGGTCCACAGAGTTAGTTCCAGGACATCCAGGGCTCCACAGAGAAATCCTGTCTTGAAAAGTGAAAACAAAAACTAAAACCAAACACACACCCCCACACACAAACACAAAACAAAACAAAAAACCCTTGGAGATCTTTGGGGTGCTAGTTACATTTGTGCTGCTGTGGTTGAGTACTCTGACAAAGCATCTATAAAAGAGGGTTTATTCAGCTTTCCATTCCAGATTGCAGTCCTTCTGGATGAGGAAGGCAAGGCAAGGACCTAAAACAGCTAGTCACATCATGTCTACAGTCAGGAATAGGGAGGAAATAGGAGGAATGAATGTGTGCATGTCTGGTGCTCAGCTACCTTTCTCTGTTCTTGTACAATCCAGGACTGAAACCCAGGGAATGGTGCTGTCCGCTTTCAGCCTAGGTATTCCCATATCAATCAAGGCAGCCAGAACAGTGCTCTGTACCCCACCCCCAGGCCTGTCCACAGGCCAACCCAGTCATCTAGCCAATGCCTCACTGAGATTCACTTCTCAGTTGGAAACTGGTTTTACAGGAATATCACTGAGGAAGTTGCCCGAGCACTGAGCATAGGTGTGATAATTGCATAGACTTGAAGGAACATTTTTTGGGGGGGAGGGGGCGTGTGGGTAGCAGGGTGGGGGGAGCCTGGATTTGCAGGTGCATTGCCTGCCTTTCCCTGATTGGTGCTTGGCGAAAGAGCGAAGAATTTTAAAGTTTTGTGGCAACAGTCACCCTGCACAATTGTGTGAATGATGCAGTGTCTCTCATAGACGAGGCAACTGGGTCCCCAGCAACAGACTCCAGACCAGGAGGAACATCTTCCCTCTGTCATCTTCCTGGAGTTGCTTCTGCTGCTCCGGGAGCAGCTAGGAGGAGCCGTGCTGAGCTCTCTCTGTCCCCCTCAGTCTTTAGAATGCACCCGCAGGAGACTGGTGATTAGGAACTGGGATCAGCTGTGGCTGGTCTCAGAGATGCCTTCAGCCAAACTGCTAAGCATCAGGGCCACCGACAAGGCCCACCTCCTGGCTCCAGCCTGCCCCATAATTAGGTGTTTTGATTGGGTGATTTGTTTAGACTCTGCCAGAGCTGTTGTGCTGGGCCGGGGCCACACACGGGCAGTGCTGCCGGGCTGCAGCCTTGCTCTGCTGGAAGATGGAGATCATTATGGAGAGGAAGGAGTGGAGACCACACACATAGGCCTGCGGCAGCAGCTGACCATCTTCCAGGTGCTCATGACTGCAAATGGTGCTCCCTGTCTCTCCAGAAAGCCTTTGTCAAATCCCTGACCTCCACCCTAGAGCCACCACTGAGGCACCTTAGCTTAGCTCTGTCACTTCCAGTGAGAGAAGCCTTTGGAGCAGCGGCTCTCAACCTGTGGGTCGTGACTCCTTCAGGGGTTGAATGACCCTTTGACAGGGGTCACCTAAGATCGTAGGAAAGCACTGATATTTACATTATGATTTATAACAGTTATGAAATGGCAACAAAAATAATGTTATGGTTGGGGGTCACTACAACATGAGGAACTGTATGAAAGGGTCACAGTGTTAGGAAGGTTAGAAATACTGCTAGAAACTGTTAGAAACAGTTATGGAAGGCTTTTAATCCCCTCTATGGTTCTAGGAATAGAACCCAGGACTTCACACATGTTAGACAAGTACTCCACCACTGAGCATGCCAAGCTGGTCACAGAGGTGTGACCTAGGTTGGGAACCAATTGCCACCATCAAAAATAGTTAGGAATCTAAATTAAAGCCTCAAGTGACTAAAACTCTATGTTTCTTTGTTTCGGCTGGAATTATATTAACTTAGAATTAGTCATTACAATTTTAACATACAGATATATGAAATATTTATACTAAAACACAGACCCAACTGAAGCAAGCATGTAGTTAACCTGAACCAGCTACTTTTCCAAACCCGGTTTTCTTACCTTACCACCCTACCACACATGTCATTTTTCTGGTCAGTCTGCAGGTCAAGTATCTTCCATCCCTGAAAACCATATTTGAGCCCGTGCAGTCCCAGTGTTTGCTCCATAGCTGACGAGGGCCTTCCTGGTATACTGTAGCATGCTGGGGAGCGGTATCTCATAGAACCAGTGTGCGAACTTAAGTCTCTACCTCTTCACAGGAAGCCAAAGTTACCAGCAGAGCCCACTCCCCAGCGTCAGCTGATAGCCAATCCTAATTACTTCTCCAAATACAAACATGGGGATTAGATTTCATGCAGACAGACTCCTGAAGGACACATTCAGACCCTAGCAGGTACCAGTTCTTCTCTTGAGAGGTGGTCGGCATTGCTAAAGAGATGAGACACACAGAACAACTAGAGGACAAGCCCAGAAGGGAGGGCATGGTCATAAGTGCACACAAGGAGGCATAATAATGCCGGGGCGAGGGCTGGAGAGATGGCTCAGTAGTGAAGAGCACTGGCTGCTCTTCCAGAGGACCTGGGTTCAATCCCCAGCACCCACATAGCAGCTCCCAACCTTCTGTGGCTCCGGTTCCAGGGATTCAACACCTTCTGGCCTTCTTGGGGACTGCACACACATGGTGCCTAGACATACATGCGGGCAAAACACCTATGCATGTGAAAATAAATATAAAAGAATGCCAGGGTGATTGGGGCTGCAGCAACAGACCAGGTGAACTCAATGGGAGAGATTTGGTTTGGAGGGGTAGGAGGGGAACAAGCTGGACCAAGTCGGAGGATGTATGTAACAAACAGAATCAAACTCTCTTACTTCAGTCAAGTCCTGTCTGATCATCTGAAATAGCTTCCTAGTCAAACAAGGCACAGGATGGACTTATTTTCTGTGTATGGGTATTTACCCACTTGTTTATGTGTGTGCCATGTGTGTGCCTGACACCTGGGGAGGTCAGAAGAAGGCATTGGAACCCTTGGAACTTTCTAGTTTTAATGGTTGTGAGCTGCCATGTAGGTGCTGGGAAGTGAACCCAGATCCTCTACAAGAGCAGCAAGTGCTTTAAACCATTGAGCCCACTCTCCAGCCCCCACACTTCTTAATAAGCAAAACCTGGTTCCTCATTTGCGCTAAAGAATTGCTCTCTCTGAGTTTTCTCTACAGTTTTTACTACTGAACACAAAACAATACATTTCGCCGTCTTTGTCCTTGTGTATTATTGAGACAGTCACAGATCAGAAGTATTGAAAAATGTGTGTCTGAACTGCTTATGCAGATTTTTCTTAGCATTCTCTACATGATAAAAGTATAGTAATTATACTTTGTATTTGGCCTTTTCAGTATTAGAGATTTTTTAAAGTATTGGGGAGCCAGGACTACATAGAGAGAACCTGTCTCCAAACAACAAAAAAAATTGAAAATAAAGTATTGGGGAGGATGCTCATGTGTCCTCATGCTGTTTTCTGCAAGAAACCCTCTGCATCTATTGTAGTATCTGTGTATTGGGTGTGAAGAATGGGGGTCTCAGAACCAGTTCTCTGAGGAAACCAATGGAATGATGTCTTTGGGGAAACCCAATCTGGTTTGCATCTCAGACAGCAACTGGAAGAGAGAGACTGTATGGTTCCTTCTACAGTGAAGGAGTGGAGAAAGACCTATGGCTTCCACCCATGGGGAAGGGGCCAGAGTTTGCTGCGGCTGCTTTATCTAGCATTCAGTATTGTAAGCGTGACTCTTGCTTTGCTATCTAACACCAGTTTCCAGTGAGGATTCTCCACGCCCCTTCCTTCCCTGCAGCCCGTACCTCTGTTTTATCTACTCATTTCAGCTCAAGGTTAAGGAAACCACAGTCCCACTTCCTCCCCTTGTGGGTAAAAGAGACTCCACAGCTCAGAAAAACACATAAGCTGCTAGAACTGGAGAAGGCCTGAGATCTCCATGAGCCCCTTCCATTTTCTATAAGCTCCAGAAAACCGGAGGATACGCCAAAGGTCGCATAACGATATTGCTGGTACTAGACCCTTGCTGCCTCTCCAGCAGCCCCCTTCTGTCCACCTGCACAGGAGTTCATCAAAAGGATGGGGGAAAGGACGCAGGTGCAGCTAATGCAGATCTGCAGGTCTTAGGTCAGTGAGCACACTGTGCCTTGACTTCACTTGACCTTGAAGATACGTCAGTGCCTTCCCCACTGCACACAAACAAGGCTCCCAGCTCTGTGTGATGAGAAAGATACATTATGAGATCCAGTACTTCTGCATCTATGTATATACCACTGAAGCCATGGCTCCCAGTGACATGGATGGGAGTCAATACCTGCTGCTCACTGCACACTGCAGCCGTGATCCTTAATACTTTAACTGGAGAACTGCAGCCCTTTTGTCCCACCTGATCTAGAGAGCAATTAGGGTTTTTTGACTTGCCGCCTGTCGAGGGAAGGACTAGGAACCTTTTGTAAAGGAAAGTGAAGATTGGGTTTTTGATTGGGGAGGGAAGGGGGCAATGAAGGAGCAGCCGCTGGCAAGAAAGAAATACCCAAGCACACACCCTCTGCTTCTACAAAAGAGGTCCCAGCCCTGATCTGGTTATCTCTCCCTCCCACTCCACTGGGGATACTGTATCAGTGAAAGAGGAAGTCAAGCAGGGGAAGTGACTCATTGAGATCCTCCTCTAACTGGGTGCAGAAGTGTATTTTGTCAACTCAGAGCTACAGTCCTATCGCTGTAAGCCTGGCTGAATTATATTCAGGAGATGGAGAGGGAGAGAGGAAGAGAGAGAAGGAGAGGGAGAGAGAGAGAGAGAGAGAGAGAGAGAGAGAGAGGCAGATAGACAGACAGACAGACACACACATACACACACACACACTGAAAGAGAGAGAGAGAGAGAGAGAGAGAGAGAGAGAGAGAGAGAGAGAGATCCTACAAATGTCCTGACTAAAGACAGCTGGAAGAGCCACAGACCATGGGTTAGCCTCTCCTTCCCTTCTGGTACTCACAGCCTCACTAATATAATTGTTTCCTGAAACTTGAAGTTCATCGTGGTGAAGTCTTATATCCAAGCACGACAGTGCCCATGTTGCTTCTGTCACAGAGAACACTGGACACAGACATCCTGAGGCAATTTGTTAACTGGTTAAGGAGAAAAATTGATTAGTTAGGACAGAAGGAATTAGGCCCCATGTAGGCATAAGCAGTACCACATGTTGACCTAGCAGGAATCAAGGCTGACCACGTTTGGGGGCAGCATTTGAATGTAACAATCAGAATAAACCGTGGGGAAACACTTGAGAGCATCTGGCCTTGAAATGCATGCAGAGCCACTCAGAGCTAAGTCAGACCCCCTTCCTGCCCCAGAAACAGGAGACCACGTCCTGGCAGGTGAGCCAGTGGCTAGCTGGAACTTCCACATGTAAACTGCCTCTGTCTTGCTTGCTAGAACTCTGTTTTCTTATCTTTGTTTTTCTTTCCCCTTTAGCCAGACATGGTGGTGCACGCTTGTAATCCCAGCACTTGAAGCAGGCGAATTGCTAGATATCCCAGCCCTGTTTGTTTCTTATTTATTTATTGCCTCAATGCCCTGCCAAGAGAATCACCTCGAGACCGTGATGTGAGCAGACGTGCCTAGCACGGTGCAGACCACCATCCTGCCCTCCTAGCCTTCTTCTCTGAGCCTTCTGGGCATCATGAAAGAGGAAAAGGGGCTTGGGGCGCCTCAGGACACTTCCTGTTCTACCAAGCTCTGAAGGTCTATGCTGTGGTTCTCTTCTTCCGCCTACCAAAGGAGGAAGTTGGGCTGTTTCCCCAACATCCCCCCCCCCCCCGCATCATCTTTAGTGCCATGATCCTGAGGTCTAGAGTAGAGCCTGTTTGGAGCTACCTGAGGACTCCTGTCTCTTGTGTCTCTCATCTTGAATGGTCCCAGCTGCTGTCAAAGGCTGTGATGCTTCACTGTGGAGAGCTAAGGCCAGGCCTGGAGAGCTGGAAGCAATCCAAGGAGGAAGCTGGGCCCTAAAGAGGGCAGAGCTTCAGAAGGAGGAACAGGCCCTCAACCTGTGTGGCCACACTGCAGGACCAAAGGCAAGCCAAGGGTCTGCTTCCTCTGCCTCCTGCCAAGGTCGTCGCAGCACCTTCCAGTAAACTAGTACTTGCCCAGGAGCTCAAAGGGTTGACTAAGTCAAAAGGAAAACAAGCAGCCCCTTCTGGGTGGAGAAGAGTCATAGTGTCTGTGTGCAGAGAGCAGTTGGGGACTTGAGAGAACTGACTGCCTGTCACAAGACTGCTCACCTCTGCGGGTCTCTGTTCCATTTGAAACAGTGGAGGCCTTAGTCTCTGAGGCCTGTCATTTTGAGGGCACTATCTCCTAAATATCATATCTTTTCTTTTCTTTCTTTTCTTTTCCTTTCCTTTCTTTTTTACCACCCTCCTTTTCCCTCCCCACTTCTTTTTGGGACAGTGTCTCTCACACTGTGGTCCCAAACTGGCCTCAAACTTGTGATTCTCCTCATCAGCACTGGCCTTATAGGCATGTGCCACCATGTCTGATCCAAATAATAGATAAACATATGAAGCACGATTAATAAAAACTCAGAGAGAGAAATTGGAGTTCAACCTGAAAATCCAAAAAGCAAAGCAGTCAGCCTCTGGCTCGTACCTCTACCTCATTCTGAAAATGGCGGTCCTGCCTCCAGGAATCTCAGAATGAGACTGAGAGTGAGAGCTGTCCCCTCCCATTTTATAATCTTCTCTAGGGCTGGGATTAAAGGCGTGCACCATTGGGATTAAAGGAATGCACTGCCAGGTTTCTATGGCAACTAGAGTGGCTAATGGGTGTGTGTTACCACTGCCTGGTCTGTAAGGCTGACCAGTGGGGCTGTTTTACTCTCTGATCTTCAGGCAAGCTTTATTCATTAAAATACAAATGAAATACCATTACACACACACACACACACACACACACAATTGAATCCTAAAATAAGAACTTACTTATCTTTGTCCCAACACACATATTACATTATGTATGTTGTAGCAAGAGACTCTGTGGTTGCTATATACTGAGTATTTCCTTTTGGGAAGTGATAGGGGCATAGAGGCAAAACCGTCATGAATGGGACAAGTGATTTAGAACAAGTGACTTAGCTCTTCAGGGTTCTGGGTGTAGAGTACTTGCTTGACTATCATGTAGGAGTTCATTGACGCCTGCGCTATAATAGGTGAATGTCTAGAGTATGCGCCTTTGCTCCCCATCCATCACCCTGGAAGAAAACCACATCAGACCCCAGTCAGGCTGGCCCTGACCTTAGACTTTCAGACTCTATGGCTGTGATGCCAGCCACCTCGGGCAGCAGTACACAGTTATCACAGACTAAACCAGGAAAGTATGTATCTATCAGATCTAGATAACCAAAGCCATGCAGTATTAGACAAATGTGCTGTTTGGTCTCTGCCGATAATATAAAATCCATAAGTACCGCCTGGTCCCTGCTTCTTGCTCCACTGAGGCATCCAGAGAGGAAGGCTTGTACAGTAGAAGGGCTCTGGGCAGTCAGAAGCCCAGTAGAAAAGTAAGATTCGTTAGGAACCTCTCCTTTGAGCAAGGCTTCCTTGAGGGTCCCCAGTCTTCGGAAAGCACTGGTCTGTTTACTGTACCCCAAGGTTTGAGGTCCCTCCGTCTTTGAGCTCTGGAAGCTGAGACCCAAAAGAGGGAAGACTTGATAGGGGGAGGGGAGCATGGAGTTAGGCCAAGCAGACTAATGGCTGCCTGGAGAGTTTGGGGCCCTTCTCACTTCCTGGTGGGTTTGGTAAGTCCCCACTCAGAAAGACCAAGTACTTCCATAGAGGAGGAAACAGTAAATAATTTCGGGAAGCAGTGCCTGGCCTCCCTGCACTGCTGAGCAGTTACGACAGACCAGTTAGAATTTCCTAGGATTTGGGCGACAGCATGGACCTTGTGAGCCCCTGCAGAGAACTACCTTGCCAGAAGATCCTGTCCAAGAGAATCCCAAAGAAGGCATAACCCTAACCAGGCAAAACAGAAGAAGACGTAGCGGTGGCGGCTGGAAGTCTGTCTGGGAGACAGCACAGACTCCATGCTGTGTCTGAGCTTGTGCCTCTTGCCTACGCTCCACACAGACGAGTAGATGTTACAAGCTTTAGTTTGCACAGGCAGGGATGAGGCTCCAGAGGGTAGAGATCTGTCTGGTTATGAAGTTCACATCGTCACGGCTCAGCTCCCTCCTCCTGAGGTCCCACTCTGTCAACCCTTGGTCTAGAAAGAACCACATTGAGTTTTCACTGGTGCTAGGGATGGGATGAGTCGTGCTCTTGATGGGAGGTGTTGGGACCACAGTTTTCCTAAGTTTTGGGATCTAGGTCCCCTATGTCCTGCATGCAATTCTGCATTCTTGTGTTGATACCAGCCAGACACCACTCAGTGTTCTTTTGATGCCTACTGTCCTCCGTCTGAAAGGCTGGATGTTTTCATTTTCTCTTACTGAGCCTTATAGATCGGCAGCTTCGAACACACTGTGTTCTTTCACAGTGTCTGCAGGACACTGTGAGTCCGGAACTGTTTGGCTAGTGTCTCTGAGCTTAGCGTTTCTTTTCACAGGGTGTTCTCACCTGGAAGACCATGCAGGAGCCTTCTCCAAGCTGCTTCTGCTTGGATTCACTTCCCTTTGCCTGTGGGACCAAGGAAGGAGCCCAGCCTCTCGACTTATGTTGGCTGTAAGCCACTTGCAAGTTCTGGAGGCCACCTAGAGCCTGCCATGTGCTTCTCCCTATAGGCAGTTCCTACTCTGAAGCTAGCAGGAGAGTACGTTGCTTAGTCTTCTGTGTGGATGCTAGCGGAGTCACAGAAGCGGCAGCTGTCACATTCTGCTGGGTAAGAGTGAGTCATGGCCTCACCTAGACTCAAACAGATGGCGTTACACAAAGGGGTGAGTGCCAAAAGACAGGCGGACAAAGGTGTCACTTCAGCGTGTTTGCCACACTGGTGAAGAATACCTGTAACATCCTGACAGAGGCCACATTTTAACACTGTCGCCTCCTCTGTGTCACATACTCTGCCAGCTGTTGAGGCTACAAAGAAAATTGGAAATGGCCTCTGCCTCAAATAGTTCACAGTTCCTTCAGGGGGCCTGGGGAGGTGATTTTTATGTGATTGGGAAGGTGGGTGCAGGGGATGCAGGTAGCCAGAGAAGTTAGGACGCTTCATAGATTTGCTGAACCACAGGTGGTGTTCAGGGATGAGAAGGGACCAGCCAAGTGAGCAAAGGTGAATCTCAGCCAATAGAAGAGGCCAGAGCTGGGGAGCAGAACGGTCGAGAGTGGACAGAAGAGGCACACGACGGAGCGGGAGGTCAGGGGGAAGAGGGAGGTGCTGGTTTGAGCTCCACATACTGGGGTAAGGAGGTCAGCCATGATGTCCTGTAGCATAAGGGGAGACTGCATTGAATCCTGGTTGGTAGCAGGGGTCTTATTTATAATACTTCCGTATTATAGAATTTTGTATGTTGTACTGGTCATAAGTCTGCTGTAACAAGTCTTGCCATACCCCAAGGTTGTTTTGCCCTTTGGCTAGCTGGGCTTCGATCTCTATGGATGCCTCTTGAAGTATGTGACTGGCGGAGTGAGATTTGGTTGCACCATGGCACTCTTCTCTGGTAGAGCTTGAGTGGTAGTTTGTGGTTAAAAAGTTTCCCATCTTCCCCAGGGTGTCAGCTGGAAGCACTGAGGTGGCAGAAGTTGGCTTCTCTGCAGAGACATCTCCAAGGTCATGACAGACACATCCTCCTGGGAAGCCTTAGAGAAATCCTCCAAACCCAGACTCGCTTTTCACATACTCATAAGAGCCATGACAGATGGCATGGATTGATGCTTGATCCCTTGCTGTCTTCTCATTAAAAAAAAACTGTGTATGTATGTGTGTGCATGCTCCTGTGTGTGCAGATGTATGTGTGGACCACATGCACGTGTGTGGAGGCTAGAGACAGCCTCGGGAGTCATCCTCCAAAAGAATGTTCATCTCCTTTGAGACAGAGTCTCTCATTGGCCTGAAGTTCACCGATTAGGTTAGCTGGATCTGCCTGCCTCCTCTTCCCCGTCTCTGGGACCACAGACACATGCACCACACCCTGCACTTTCCTGTGGATTCTGGAGACTGAAGTCACAGGCATGCTCGGAAGGCGAGCACTGTCCTGATGAAGCACTGTGCCATGAAGCCCTTCTGTATCTTCTTTACCTACAGATTTTTAGCACGTAGGAGGTGATGCCCATTGAATCAAAAATGGCTTATTAATTAGATGAGTTGATGGAAGAGGGGCTGATGAGGTTCAGTGGCTAGCTGAGGAGCTCTTGGCAATTGATAACTGCTGGGGGATGGGGAGTCATTTTTCTTCGGGCTTATGGCTCCTGGCAGGTTGCCCACGCTCTGATGGATGGTTCTGTATGCACACCCATACAGACAGCAATAGCTGGATTCCGTGGGGGTTTTGTTTGTTTTGGTTTTGGTTTTTTGAGACAGGGTTTCTCTGTGTTGTTTTGGAGCCTGTCCTGAAACTCGCTCTGTAAACCAAGCTGACCTCGAACTCACGGAATCCACCTACCTCTGCCTCCCGAGTGCTGGGATTAAAGGTGTGCGCCACCAGCACCCAACTTCAGTGGTTTCTTTTTAAAAAGAGATTATATGATGAGGAGGAGGAAGAGGAAAAAAAGAGATGAAAGAAAGGGGACAGTGAGAGAAGGGATTTGAGTTGAATATGATCAAGATATATGAGTAAACAAAGTTGTCAAAGAATAAATATATTCTTTAAAAAGGAAGGAGAGAGAGAAAACTAAGACTTGCATGAAGCAACGCCTGTACATTGTATAACAGACACTCCACTAGTGCTAACTCCTCCCCTTTCTTATACATACCTGTGGCTTAGGATGGTCTCCCCAAGCGCAGAAGCCATGTTTCCCAATCCATGTATTCACAATCCTTAACACAGCATCTGGTGACAGAATTCGGCCGAATACTTGCTTGTCAGGGGATGTTTGGATGAATGAATGGGCAGACAAATGAGAGAATGTTAAAGCAACACCACTGTGTCTGGTAGAAAGTCCATTTTCGGGCATGGTTTACTTTGCACTGCTGTATCCAGAAACAGAGCACTTGCTGGTCCCGACCCCCATCACCGGCCCTGCTTCCTGGAGGACTCTGCAGTGACACCGCCTACTCTTTTCATCTGTGTGACCCAGCCAAGTTATACCATCTCCTCAAGCCTCACTTCTACGGGTTCAGTGAAAACTTAAGAGTACCAGGCCCAGAGGCAGAGGAGGGGTTTGATGCGACTGTTAACTGGGAAATGGTCTGTATAGCACCTGCCCCACCCCCGTGAGCTTCACAGTGTAACTGAAGGTGACTAACCCATAGGCATCCTAGGAAGACGACCAGGACTAGTCTAGTCTGTGTGCCTCTGACCCAGCGCAGCTATGAGTCACAGACTCTTCAGCAGCTCTGAGATGAAACCATTTCAGAGGATTTACCCCCATCCCTGTAGAAGTATTTTTAGCTGATTCTAGTGATTAGAGAATGAGGAGGTGGGGATGAGAGAAGAAAAGTTAGTATCTGTTGTCTTCTGCAACCTGAAATGACCCTGGTTCATCTGTTCCTCCAGGGTCTGGCAGTCCCTCCTTCGGTGGTGTGGGATGGCGGGGTGGCACGGGGGGGGGGTCGTCTCTGTTTGCAATCCCAGCCTCATAACCCTCTCACACTTGGACTCTGAGCTCCAGTCATACCTTAGACCCCACACAGGAAGGCGTGGATTCTATTCTTGCCTTTTTCCTTGAGCTAACGAGTAGTTCTTGGCATGTCTGTTCACCTCTCTGTTGCCTTCCTTTGTATGAAATTATGAACCTATAATGGCCGGCTGCTCTAGAACTACGGGACTTTTAGGAAGACCCCAAAAGTGATTATGGAACTGTCGCTAGCACAGTTTTGACCTCACCCCAGTGTTGGGGTGACGTGTTCCCTGAATCTGTCCTTTTCCTGCCTGAGGGGTTCTCTGCACCTTCCCTCAGAGCCACTGCCCAGGGCTGCCAGCCTGAATTACTGTGGGGACTCTCTGTGATTTCTCATTCACCACTCCCCCACCCCCATTCTCCCCAGCACCCTGTAGGGACAGGACATTATTATTCAGGGAACATTTCCCTCCCAGATCAGCTTGGCTGTCCTCTGTAGGGTTGGCATGACTCTCGGAACAGACACAGTTCCTCCGGGATAGCCTGGTCTCCATGATGTTCTATAGAACCTGAAATAAAACCACCTTTACTGATGAGACTTCAAAGATGGACACCTTAATTGTGACCTTGAGCCCAGGGACAGGTTAAAAACTAACCTACATCTTACACTCAGCAACCCCTCCACAGAAAAGCATGGGAAAGCCTGCAGAAATAGCCAGTCCCTGTGGCGAACAGAGTCATAGAGTGGGAACTGTGACCTTGTATTATTGGGAATAGCAATATCTGTCAGCTCATTCCTGGGTCACGGTGCCTCTGGCTTCCTTGGCGCAAGACAGCGGTTGGTTTCTGAGAAGCAGGTTCCCCGGGGGATAGATAATACTAGTTTAACTTGTGCAATGGACTGAACTTAGAAACCCTCATCCTCTTTCTAAGAAGCTATGCTGGTGAGCAGTGTGACATCGCTCCACAGTGTGATAAGTAAGGACCCTGTAAGGAGGGCTGTAGTGACTGGAGATCCGAGGTATGTGTGCACGCATGCATGCCGCGTGACTACACATGTAGAAGCCACGGGCCAATACCACGCATCTTCCTCTGTCAAATCTATCCTTAGTCTTGGATATATAGTCTCTTGCTGAACCTGAAGGTCACGGATCAGCTCACCTAGCTGGCCAGTGAGCCCACAGGATCATCCTGTCTCTGCCGCCCTGTGCTGGGACAGAAGACACTTGTCACACTACCTGCCTTTTATGTGGGTGTGTGGGGTCCAAACTGGGATCCCATGCTTGCGTAGCAGTCCCTTTACCCACTGAACATCTCCCCAGTCCCCCCATGCCTCTCTTTAGAGCTGTCCTTGGGCACACCCCCACCTGCAGTGCTGTCCTGGATGATAGAGGGGGTGGGCCTTGTTACTGTCCCCTGTCCTTACCCCACTCACAGCTCTCAGTGACTCCTCCCTTTTCTCCTGAATCTTAAATGCCACTCCAGGCCATAGCATCCATCCTCCTCTCAGTAGGATGTTCTCCAGCACCGTCTGGTTTCCGCCGTGGCCCCTTGCCTTGGGCTATCTAGAAAGCTTTTTCTCTCTTGCCAGATCTGAAACACTCTCAAGACCTTTCCAGAAGTTATAGATAGCTTCAGCCGAGAAGGAATTTGGGTCACCGAGCACCCGACCTTGAAATGCTTCTCTTAGCCTGGAACTTCCCTTTATCCTTGGAAAACTGTGAAGATTGATGAGCTAATAGGCACAGGCGTTGTGTGCAGATGTTATTTTTGTTAAGTGTCTAATATATGCAAGACACCACGCTGAGCTCTTCAAATGCATTACCTGATCTTAACCGTGAGCCTTCCTGAAGAAGTGGGCAGGGTTAGCCCCACTTAAGAAATTCAGAAATTGAGTCTTGGGAAGAAATAACTTGCCTACTGTCGCCTTCTAGCTAGGAAGAATTTGGTTCCCAGTAACAAGCCCTTTTTACACAATAGACAAGCATACCTGTCCCTGTGTACGACTCCACCCCCATCGTGTGGGAGGAAAGGCATTGCCGGAGACACCTAAAAGCATGGGGAAGTGCGGTTGTGACATTGCCCACCCATGGGCCAATGGCTGGTTTCCCAATTGCAAACCACTGCCTCCCTGAAGCAGAGGCCACACAGCTCCTGGCTCTTTTTAGCAAGAACAGAACAAGGCCTCCCATCTGGGCTGCTGGGCCCTGCCACATAAACATCCTGGAAACCTAAACAACATTTTTTCTTGCTAACCACCCCCTGAGAAGGCTGCCTGATGGAGGACTTGTGGACAGAGAAGCCTCACCTCTCTGGAATTCTCTAAGGAGGGCCTGCATACCTAATTCCCCAAATAGCTCCTCTTTTTTCTTTCGCTGATGAGTTTTATGAAAAAGTTCAGTGCATTTTCCTCCCCGTCAGCTGGCCTCGTAGGCAACCACCAAAGGCTTGCCGTTGCATTATGAGATCCAGTCAGCCATTCCCCCGGGCTGACTGAAAGGGCTCTCCGCTGGGAGCCTGACTCTGACACAGGCAGTCAGGATCAATACATCTTCTTCCATTAGGTGCATTTCCTCTGCCGGAAATGGGTCTGCCCATTACAGTTGATGCTTATTGACAGGCCTCTCTCCTGGCCTCTCAAAGCCCCCTGGGGAAACCCCACAGGGACATGTGCCAAGACTTGTGGATGAGCTTGTATGGTTGAGCTACCTCTGTTCTTAGTGAGTAGCTGGACTCCCTTGTGTGAATGTGATAAAAATGAACATTTTTATTGTGTTAGAAAGAGAGACCAGATACAGAAGGGCAGGATCAGTTTGACAATAGTGAATTCACGAGGTTGGACTCACGGACAAACTTTCTGAGGGCATATGCCATTGGACAGCCAGGAAATGGCCCTCCTAATAGATAAGACGATTCCCTCAGAAATCAAGGAAAGGATACAGCGATGGCAAGCTCCCTGCAGGCAAGGAGTTACCATCACTTAGGTGGCTGGGGGGGACCTCAAAATACCTTGAAAACATCATTCTTTTCTTTGTCAACCTTCCTGTGGGCTTGTTCATCTCTCTCTCTCTCTCTCTCTCTCTCTCTCACACACACACACACACACACACACACACACACACACACACACATTTGAGAGCATCAGAATTAAACACCAGACTGGGAGATGGCCCTCTGGGGAAAGGACACTTGCAAATCAGTGCTGGTTGCTGGTGTTTTTTGTTTTTTGTTTTTTTCACAACAGAAATAACGTGGCCAGTCCCTGAACTTAGCCGGGTGGCCTTGCTAACCCCACTGCTGCCCGTTCTTGGTGGACATAGCTCTTAGCTGGTCATCAGCTGCTGCCTCACGCTCCTTTGACCTCTGACTGCCAACCGAAGAAGAGGCTGGCTCTCTAGAGTTCTTACTGTAGCTGGTAGGATAACAGATGTCTCAGTCGATGGGCAGTGATGCTGAGAGACCCTGATCCTGGGAGGTCAGGGGTGATGAGGTCAGGGGTTACATAAAAGTTGGTTGCTCTGGGAGCATCCTGGGTCTGGCTGTTGAAGTGCCTGCAGTCATTTTGGCTGTGTGGTTTACATCCATCTTCCCATTCCCACATTCATGTGCTCTGCCCAGCCTTGGAGCCATCTTAAGACAAAAGAAGAGAGGGGAAGTGGGCTGGTTGTGGTTTGTGGATGGGATCGAGCCTTCATTAAGAGGACAGTCCAAAAGAAATGAATATGAAGCAAAATCAATCAATTCTCATAAGGGAGATGGGAGAAGGAGGGGAAGAGGAAGGAGAAAGAGACAAAGGGGGACGGAGTGGGGGGAGACAGAAAGAGAGACAGAGATGACACAGAGATAGAAAGAGACAATTAATAGTTCCAGGGTACTACTCCCCTGTAGATAAGCAGAGGGTTTTTTGTTTGTTTGTTTTATTTTTGTTTTGTGGTTTTTTTTTTATGTGTGGAATCATAAAAACCTTTTTAAAGAAAGATTTACTTATTTTATTTTTTGTTTATTTTTGTATGTTTGAGTGTTTTTGCCTGTATTACATACGTGCACCATGTGTGTGCCTGGTCCCCAGGAAGGCTAGAAGAAGGCACTGGATCCCCTGGAACTGGAGTTACAGATGGTTGTGAGCCACCATGTGGGTTCTGAGACCTCTGGTCCCAGATCCTCTGTAAGAGCAACAAGTGCTAGAAACTGCTGGGCCATCTCTCCAGCCCCTCAGATGTCTTTGTTGCCCATTGTTCCAACCGAGAAGAGGCTTGGTTGTGCTCACAGTTTTGACAGGGAGAAGGGAGAGCCTTGGCTGATGCTGTAAGGTAACCACCCGGCTTAGGCCCAGAGAAACTGACTCTAAAGTTCCCCATGTCATCACCCTCTCTGTGGCCAAGCTCCACTGAGCCCGGAATACAGCTGGAGTCTAGAGCAGGTCTAAACAAGCTTGGGCTAATGAGAAGTTCTTCGATCACTTTTCCATGAGTCTACAAAGAGAACAGAACTAGTAACCCACCAGTCAAGACCCTTCCCCAGGCTGGGCCTCAGGTCACCCATACCAGTGAGTGGGAGCTCCTGCTTTGACCTGAAGGTGCCAGCTTAGGCAAGTCCTTTGGGTAAGTGACAGGAAGGGGAGAGTTGCCGAGGCTACTTGATTAGACTGTGCAATTCCCGTCTCAGGAGGTGTCGATCACATGCCTTAATCTGTAAAACCAAAAACCTAAGAGAGCCCAAAATTCCAACTTTTTATATTGGTTTTTTTTATTGTTGTTGTTTGTTTTTCTTTTTTGAGGCAGGGTTTCTCTGTAGCTTTGGAGCCTGTCCTGGAACTAGCTTTTGTAGACCAGGCTGGCCTTGAACTCAGAGAGCTCTGCCTGCCTCAGCCTCCTGAGTGCAGGGATTAAAGGTGTGTGCCATCACTGCCCAGCAAATTCCAACTTTCTTAAGCTTTGACATGATGCTCAAAATTTGGGGAGTTTTGGAACATTTTGAATTGCAAATGTTTTGATTAGGGTCCTTTAATCCCACACTCGAAAGGAAGAGTCAGGCAGATCTTTGAGTTCAAGGCCAGCCTGGTCTTCACAGTGAGTTCCAGGACAGCCAGGGCTACATAGTGATACCCTGTCTCAAAGGAAAAAGAGATAGAGATGCTTGGTAACCCAATAGGCAAGAAAAGATATTGGAGTAGAGTCCTGTAAGGCCATCGTAACTCCGCACAACCTTTCACCCCCTTTATCTGTGTAAGGGAATGACAAATGACAAGCGGTAACTGGCGGCCTACTGATTTGCATCCAGAAAAGGCCAGAGATTAGGGAAGTTTCGGGTAAACCAACGCTGGGCTGCTAGTTTCAATGATTAACAACGGGAGTGTGTGCTCAGCTGGGCAAGGGCTGTTCCTAACAAAACAGAGCCATGAACACAGCGGGAACCCAGCCATGTTTGTGCAAGGAACCATCCCCCAAACCGAAAAACACCTCTGTAATCTGGCAGTTTGCGATAAGGGATGCTTCAACCTGTGTTTTTGGAAGAGTGGCCCTTTTGTTCTTGTGGCGAGTTGTACCTTGCAAGAGGAAGTTTAACAGACAAAAAGTGTCTGTTAATTCACTGACCACTGTGGCAACCACTGCCCAAACTAGATTATTCCATTGCGGCTGGCTGAGCAGCTACAGTTTCCACTCGTAGGCCTTGTCTCTGCAGTACAGATCACAAGTAAGCCTCCCCAGTGCACACTCCCACATCTTCCAATCCTGGCTCTGTCCACCAGGCTGCCCTAGGGTAAGGATTGTGGTGTTAATACATGGATCTGGACATCCCTTGGTTTGTGTGTGTGTATGTACAAACATGTAGGTGTGTGTTTGTAGATATACAGAATGTGTATACACACATGTGACAAGGAGAGGTCAACCTCACGTGTCGTTTCTAAGGAGCCATCCGTCTTGTTTATTGAGACAGTGCCTCTGATTGGCCTGGAACTCACTGAGTAGGCTAGGCTGGCTGCCCAGGGAATCCCAAGGTTTCAGCTGTCTGTGTTCCGCAGCTCTGGGCTGACAGGCAGCACTATGGCTGGCCTTTTGGGGGTTTTGGTTGCTTGATTGTTGTTTTGTTTTTGTTTTTCTGGTTTTTGGAGGGGTAAGATTTATTTATTACATATACAGTGTTCTACTTGCATGTCCGCCTGCAGGCCAGAAGAGGACGCCAGATCTCATTACGGATGGTTGTGAGCCACCATGTGGTTCCTGGGAATTGAACTCAGGACCTCTGGAAGAGCAGTCAGTGTCCTTAACCTCTGAGCCATCTCACTATCCCTGTTTGTTTGTTTTTAAACGTTGATTCTAGGGTTCTACTTTGAGCCTTTACATTCACGCTACAAGTACTAACTACACTACCCTCCAAGCCCCTCACTTAGCAACTTACAAGGCGACCAAGCTCAGCTGTCGTTGTCACCACCTCAGACATCATCTGCTCAGCACGTTACAGCAACTAAGACTTTGCCTGACGTGTGAAGGTTCCTGTCTTGAGCCCCCAGTGTGGCTGGTGAGCTTCGGGATAGCAATGGTCACTTCACTGTGCTGGGGCAACTTCCTCTGTCCTATATCAGGAGGGGCAGACAACCTGTAGTTTGTCAGGAGCTTGTAACAGTACTCAGTGCCTGAGATGTAAAGTCTTTCCCACTTCCCCAATCCTACTTTTCTACCAGAAAGAGAAAAAAAAAATTGGAAGGTCAGCCCAAGTCCTCTACTCGCAAGGTGGCTGTCAGCCTCAGGCACAGTGCTGAGCTGCCCCGGGTCTGCACAGATGCTCAGCTCAGCCCACAGTTCCTCCATGCCCCTGACATTTCTCCCTAAAAGCCACCTCAAAAATAAAAGGGTTTCCTTGTGGCTGTGAATTTGCCTTGTATGCACAAAGCCCTGGATTCCAGGCCCAGTACCCCACAAATGGATTCCCACAGCCACGTGGTAGCTCATAACCATCTGTAACTCCAGTTCCTGGGCATCCGATTACTTCTTCTGGCCTCTGTGGTCACCAGGCACACATATGGTACACCTATGTACACGCAGGCAAAAAACCTATACAGACATACATAAAACCTGCTTGATCGCATATCCTAAACTCTCACCATCAGGAAGGACAGGCCAAGAGCATCATAAGTTCAAAGTCATCCTTGGCTGCACAGTTAGTTTTAGACCAGCCTGGGATAAGTGAGGCCCTGTCCTCAGAAAAGCCATTGTTTCGCACAGACGATGCTCTGAATGTATCTCTCCGTTGTCCCTTACAGCACCAGGGGCTTCACTGTATGTCTGGACTCTCCTGAGAAACAGAATTGACTCCACCTATGTTTGCCCAGAATGGCACAGGCTGTTAAACTGATTTTGAGCAAAGAGTCCTCTGATTAATTGGGCCATATTTTAATTCAATTAAATGTGTTAGATGTGAAAAAAAAACTTAACAATTGCTATCCTGTAGGTTGAGAATTTTTCTTTTACATCTCAGAGTTCATATTAAATATTACTAAAATGTACTGTTGTCTTAGCAACATGGAGAAGAGATATAATTAATTTAATTCTGGTTATATAGGGCATTTTATCCACTAGGAGGATTCTGCACTTGCCCTTGTGTCTTCTCTTTTCTTATGAACAGACAACTGGAGCACAAAGAATGGGGGTGGGGGCAGGGGCTGAGACTGTATTTCTGTCTGAGAGCTACTCAGAGTGGTCTACGGCACAGCAGGGAAAAGCGTCTCTAAGCCCCAGATCTGAAATCCAAAGGGCTCCAAACATATTCTGCACCCCTCTGAGTACCATGATGCTTTGTGTCTTCAACCATTTTGCATTTCAGGTCTTCTTCAGCTTTTTGGTGCTCAACCGTTAGTCTATGCAAGTACCCTCAAAGGCAAATGCTACAAAATCAGAAGCACTTCTGGTCCCCCTGCATTTTGGATAAGGGTGACTTAGTCGGCAGTTGAGAAGTTCAGTGAATTCGTTTTGTGTTCACTGAATCAAGGTTTTACTCTTTTGAGGGAATGTGTTCTGCATATTTCCTGCTGGTATTTACTATTGGTGGCAGCTGAGTCATAAGCTCTACCTCTGAAGGCATGGCTTACCACAGGGCCTCAGGGCTGGGCCAACCTGTGTTAGGGGTGTGTTCAGTGTTCATTAACCTTCATTGTCACTCAGTTAACAGCAGAAGATTGTCCCTGGACAGGAAATTAGATGTCAGTTGTAACTCAAAAGACAGAGAGAAGTCACAGGCAAACTGAGAAGCAAAGTTTCAGGTACTAGATGTCTAACAGCAAACTCCACAGCCTCTCTCTTCGTGACCCCTGGCCTGGCTGTCAACTTAGAATACACCCTGAACGCCTGGCCTGTCATCCTTGCCCCAAAACTGTCAGAATTCTGTCCTGTGTTCTCCCTCAGAGCTGTCTCCACTGTGGTCTCAGCATTCAATGTCTTGCAATGGCAAGACAGCTTTGCAAAGCACCTCAAACACCCTTTCCGGCACCCGTACCTTTGGACATCCTGCTGACTTATCCATGAGGCCTCTACGGAACTCAGACTGCTTAGGGCACTGATGGGAAACAGGATCTATTAAACCCTGCACGACGCTCTGGCCTCTGCTGCTGTCACCTCCTGGTGGTTCTTCGTTTGGTCCTCACTCTGTCTTATAGCAATTATCAGAACTCCAGCTGCACAGAGATGAAGGCTGAGGGAACGTGGTACAGCCGATGCTCAGAGTGTGGCTGCCTTGAGCTGGCAGCTTGTGTGGCGTCCAGTGAATGAAGACCATCACTGTTTTCCTCAAAGCACGTTAAAACTGCCCCCGGCATCTCTGCGTTTAATATGCTATCTTAGAGTAACCGAGTGCGTGACTCCCCACTGTAGAGGCAGACTCCCCCTTATCTGAGCTCCTTGGCACAGTGCCCTACTCAGCCACAGCCGTTCATGTTCTCCTCTGAGAAACCATTTGTGGGTCCTCCTCCTTTGTTTGGTTTTTGCTTTTGTTTTTCTTCTTGCATGTCTCTCACTGTGTGAACCGTCTGCCAGCAAGGCCATTGCTTTCTTCCTCTGCACATTATGCAGGCCCTGGTAGGTGTTCCGTTCAAGGGACCTGAACTAGTAGGAGGGTCTCAGCCTGCGACACTCCACAGAACCAGGGTAGCAACTGAGGGGTTCCATGCGCAGGGCAAGAAAATAGGGGATCCCAGTCAAGTCCCAGTGATTATGCTGCTTGAGCTTGTAGCGAACATGGTACCCAAGAGCGGGAGAAGATTGCTGCTTCCCTCGAAACACCCAAGATCTCTCATGGTTGCGTTTCCAGCTTAGCATGGTGCCTTCGCAGCCGTTCTCAGCCTGTAGATCGAATATCATCAGATGTACTGCATCGTCGATATTTACATCATGATTCATAACAGTAGGAAAATTGCAGTGATGGAGTAGCAACGAAGTCATTTTATGGTTGGGGTCATCACAGCATGAGGAACTGTGTTAGGGTCACAGCTCTAGGAAGGTTGAGAACCACTGGCTCGATGGCTCGGAGTAATGTGGAGTATGTAGTCTGGGAGGGACTTGAGAGCAAGGTACCTTGTGGTGTCTGGAAATGACACCAGCCTGGTTCGGCCAAGGAAACCAGAGGGTGTGGGCCCTCAAAGATGCCCACCAATCAGAAGGCAGCACTACAGACCTTTGGCTTGGCTTCTGCTTTCATTTGATTCCCTGCAGAGTTCCAGGCGGGAGTCGGGGTGGGGGTGGGGGGGGAACAGAAAGGAAAAAGGGAAGGGCCTGGGAGAAAGAGAAGGACTGAGGTGAGGAAGGAAGGGGGAAGAAGAAGGGAGAGAGACGCATCGCTGTCTGTCTCATACAAACCAGTGGGAAAGGTACTTTGTGAACCTCCTTCTAAAGCATGACCTTGGGGCATAACCTCCACACCCAAAGATGTGAAGCTCCTGGGAGCTGGGAGCATCACGGGAGGGCTCCCGGCAGAGCAGACCACAGGTGTCTGGTGTGACACTACTGGTTCCTCCCAGTGACTAGGGCCTTCACAGTGGCCTGTTTGACCTGTCCCCTCAGCCTTTGCTTCTGTGTCACCTGAGTTCATCTCTTTCCTTAGTCAAGACAC
Source organism: Alexandromys fortis (assembly GCF_014885135.2). NCBI lineage: Eukaryota > Metazoa > Chordata > Mammalia > Rodentia > Cricetidae > Alexandromys > Alexandromys fortis. The sequence goes on from NW_026068613.1 coordinate 263,025, forward strand.
TTGGTGCTGTCTTTCATAGTCAGCTACAAATGAATGTTAGAAGTCAGTTAGGACTGGAATGGACCAAGTGACAGAGTGTCAGGAACTCACAGGTTGTCCCACTCACTGGTCTCAGGTGAGGCCATCCTACAGCAGTGCCCCGGCTGAGACTCAGGGCCGGACTGGACTCTCTGGGCTGAAGGGGCCGCTCTCTCTTTGCTGAGGTCTCAGCCCTCTGCAGCCCCTGAGTTGCTCTGAGGGGAGCAGATGCTTGGCTGTACTCGGCACACTCCCACTTGCCCTTGGCGCTGGCCCCAGGGGGTGGGCCGTGGGGGTGGCGCTCTATGGCAACTGGCTCTGTGGCTGAGCAGAGCTGGAAGTCTTCTGCCACCGTTCTGTGTCTGTCTGTTCTGTGGGCAGAGTTCTGGGAACAGGCTCAATCCGCATTGTAACCAGCTTGCTTTGGGCCTCTAGGCTCCATAGGAATGGGGTTTTCCATTCCTAGGGAATTTTACTCCTCTGCTTCAGGCATATAAATACTTTCTAGAAACCTTTAGAAATCCATTTAAGGACCAGCGGGTAAAGGTTCACTACGAAGCCTGACAACTCGAGTTTAATCCCTTATGGAAGGAGAGCACCAACCCCTGCGAGTTGTCTTCGGAGGGGAGCTGAAGAGGTAGCCAGGCAGGTAAAAACATTTGCTGCCCTCCAAGAGGACCAGATGCTTTTTAGTTTCTACGCTGGCTCGCAGCCATCCATAACTCCAGTTCTGTGGGATCCAATGCAGTCTTCCGATCTCTGCAGGTACCAGGCGTGAACGTAGTACACATACATGCATGCAGATAAAACATACACATGAAGTAAAAATAAATCTAAAACAGAAAGGTTCTAAAAGGTTCAACACATATTTCTTCTAGAAAGTTCTCTCTCGTGGCCCACGGCCCTTTGTGCTGTAGCCAGCAAAGCTGACCCTCGCTAGACGGGGTGTGTTAAATGTGATGCCTTCCACAGAATGAAATCCTTCCCTCTCGGCTCCCCCAGAAAGAACTGTTGGGGTTTCCTTAACCTTTCTCGCAGACTTATCACACTCAAACCTTCCATTATCTCCCTCCACTCTTTCCCTTTGAACCTTCTCCAAAACAAGCCTTTTAAGTTAGGGAGACCGTAACTTAATTAGATCTCTCATTTCCAGAGAATTCTTGTGGCTCCTCCAAAGAAATAAATTAAATTTCAGTCAGATGTATTTCATGGGGGGAAGGGTGCAAGAAAAAGAAATTGGATGCTTTATATAAATAGCACATTGTCTGGGTGAAAATGAGTTTTCCTTATTCTGATTGTTTTAGGGACAATGAGTCCTTTGGGAGACATTAAATCCTTTCGAGTTTCTAGCCTTCAGCTCCCCACAACTGGTGGGTTTTTGTGTATAGGTAGCTTCTCTACCTAAAATAGGGAGGCAGGGGTCTCGGCCCAGGGAGTACCTTTCAAAGGTGGGGAGGGTAAGAGGCTGCCAGCCTTTTGACCAGCTCCCTTTCTCAGGGACTTCCTCTTAGTGAGTAAGCCTGTCTTTCACAAAGCTCATCCAGGTAGCTGACCACAGGCAAGCCAGGCTGGGAGGAAAGGCACGCCTGACTTAGCTCTCAGCTGGTAACAGAATTCTAGGCCCAGTGCTCTGCAGGGAGGATGCTTTGGAAAGAGATTTCACCCCTTCTCTCCACTGGAGCTTCCCTTGGTAGACTGAAGAAACTGGACTCTCAAATGATGTCTCAGGCCCTTCCCAGCCTGACCCAGAGACTCCCCCAGTACTCGTGGTCCTAAGTGGTCCACAGAGGTGTCACGAGAGAAAGGAAGACCCCGGTGCCGCAGGCGAACAGGAGGATACCCGGAAAGAGTGACAGTTCCATTGAATTCCTTCCCTTCTCCCGAGGACCCCAAGTCAGTGTTCCGGAAGGGGAACGAAGATGATGACTTATTGATGACTCCTTTTGAAAGTGACTGGCCACGTGTGATGTGTCAGCACTGCCCAAGGCTCCATGTACATCAGGCAGCTCACATTCCATGACAGGGTAGAGGCACTCGGTGTCTTCCACCATGACAGCCACCGCTCTCTTCCCCCAGGAGTCAACACCCTCCAGTTCACAATGCCCCTCTTTGGAGCAGTCATTAGACTCCGTGTGTTGTCACGGTTCTCAGGTTTTCCCTCCATTGCTATTGCTATTGCTGTTACTACTACTACTACTATTGAGAGACGATCTCACCATGTAGCCCTAGATAGCCTGGAATTCACTATGAAAACCAAGCTGACATCTGCCTACCCCGCTGCTGAATCAAAGGTGTGCACCACTGTACCCAGCCCCCTCCATTTTTCTTGTTCCCAGTGCTATCAGATAGTTAGCTTAAAGCTCCTGTCTTCCTGCCTGCTTGGCTGAATTCCATGGGGACAGGGACCATGTAAATCTGGTTCCCGGCACCCAGAACAGTACTGATGAAACAGCTGGGAGTGAGTGAGAAGCAACTTAGAAGCCCGTGTGCATGAATCCATGGAAGCGTGGGTCAGCACCAAAGCTGGCTATGAACCCAGAACTCTGTGGCTCTGGCAGACCTGGCCTTGCAGTGCTCCCGGAAAGCTTGTGTGCAGGGCTTCACTCCTGTGAGTCTCCTGTAGGTGCTAGCCCACCATCAGGAGGGCTGAGAGCAGTCTCTCCAGAAGTAACCAGTGGTATTCCGCCATCTCTATTTTATTCAATATCATTGGTCCACAAAGATGTCTGTAAAATTGGAGATAATGGATCTACCTGGGTGGTTGGGGAGTGGAAAAGGAGGAAGTGAGTTTATCCAAGTGTCTCTCTTAGCGTTTAGCTCCACCTCTCCAGGTCCATAGGCTCCGCCTCCTCACCCATCCCTCAAGGGCTGTGAGTAAGACTCAGCTCTGGGGGGGGGGGGTGATCTAGGTCATTGGAAACGAGTGGGTGAAAATTGAGGAGGAGAAGTGCAGACATGACAACTTTTAGGGAAGCGAAAATAAAACCCTAATGTGGAAACCGAAAATAGACGGTATGGGATGTCAGGCGGCATGCAAATCCGATGCTAATTGTGTGGAAATTAATGAAGAGCCCTAACTTCCATCTGCCTTCCTGTGACCCTTGGGGAGCCCCTGCTGCAGGCATCTTTCCTAAGCCACCTAGCAGTGCTGGGAACACAACTCTGATGTCGCCCCCTTCCCACTCCTCCCCAGTGAGAGAAGCTGAGAGGAAGGCTAAAAATACCAACAATAGATATTTGATTTCTCTCTGCAGACAAAAAGCTCTGGCATCCACGGGAGGAAGAAGCGTACAAGCAGCATGTGACTGGTTGGTATGAGATAAATAAATTGAGAAGATAACATGCAATTAACTCTGAGTGTCTGTGAGGAGTGCGGCTGTGCCATCTTTTTCTAATGGCTCCTTCCAGGAGGGGGATGAGCCCAATGGGACAGGCCCGCTTGTCAAGTCGCCTGCCTCCTCTGCCCTGGCCCCAGGGTGTGTGTATCTCCTTGGATCTGTTTTAAGGCTTTCAGAATCCTCCCAGATAGAGGCTTACATTATCTAAGGCCTGCCAGTCTCTTCAAGATTCAGTATCCGTGTGTGGAGGCCAGGCCGACCAATTAGAAAGCTGCCCTACTTACTCGTTTGCCAGGATGTAACTCCCAAGAGAAGCCCACAGGCCACCTTCCTGGAGCTGCTTTTTGCTTGGAGGTCCAGGAGCTCCAACACAGACAGAGCTGAAGGACAGAGTGTGTGCAGGGAAAACACTCTGTGGGGCCGGGATTTGGAGTTAACCCAAGGATGCTTCCTGGAGAGCAGCTTTGGGGGTTTTTTTTAGGGAGTTGTGGGATGAGGAAGCAGTACCACTCGCTGGAGAACAGAAGTCTCTCTCCATCTGAGAGTTGGTTGGGAGTGTAAGCTTCGAAGGGTGGATCTTCCAGCACAAATGGAAATCCTTGTCCATGTAGTCCTGGGGGTGGGAAGCGTGGAGAGGGTGCCTCTTCTGATCTTCCTTATGCACTGTTCTCCAGTGAGGCTTTCTTGGCTCTCTCTCTCACAGGTTGTTCTCCCATGTTGGTGACCCCTTCCTGGATGACCCCCTGCCGCGAGAGTACGTCCTCTACCTCCGCCCAACTGGCCCATTAGCCCAGAAGCTTTCTGACTTCTGGCAGCAGTCCAAGCAGATCTGTGGGAAGAACAAGGCCCACAACATCTTCCCCCACATCACCCTCTGCCAGTTCTTCATGGTGAGCTACATCACATCTTCCCCTACCCCCACCCCAGCCCCCAGTGTCCCAGACAGCCCCAGGGACCTGGACTGAAGCTAGGAGCTGTTCAAGAAGACTAAGGAAATGTTCAAGAGCTCTCAGCACTGGGTAGACCCCCCAGGGGTCAGTGTGGTCCATAGTGAGGGCCTCACACCAGTTGCTCACTCCTGACATCTGCTGAGGCCTGCAGTGTCCAGGTTTAGTGTGTCAGGACAACCATGCACTTCTACAACCTGAAGGACAAGCCGAAGCCATTGTGGGTGACACTCTGGCCTGCCACCTGAACAGCCATTGGCGTAATTTCATACATGCTTTCTGTTTACTCGGTCCACTCTGAGGATAGGAGTCACAGTCTTTCTCTCTCTCTCTCTCTCTCTCTCTCTCTCTCTCTCTCTCTCTCTCTCTCTGTGTGTGTGTGTGTGTGTGTTGTTTCTCAGAAGCCATCCATCCACCTTGTAATCTAATCTGGAATTCATAAAGGGGTCTAGCCTGGCTGGCCGGCCAATAAATCCCAGAGCTTCTCCTGTCTCCGCCTCCCTGATGCTGGGATTACAGCCCGTGCTGCCCCACCCAGCTTTTTTACGTGGTTCTGGCAATGGAAATCCACCTCCTCATGCTTACAAGGCATGTACTCCTCATGAGCTGTTTTCTTTTCTTTCTCTTGTTTTGAGACAGAGTCTCATGTAGGTCAGCTTCAAACTTGCAGCCTTACGGAGGATGACCTGAAACCACTGATGCTTGAATTCCTGATACTCCTGCCTCAGTCTCCCGGGTGCTGTGATTACGGGCATGTGACACTGTGGCTGGCCAGCTCTCAGAGCAGGGAGGGCAAGAAACAGGGGGAGGGGCACAAGATAAGTGGGTTACAGACAAGAAAAGTCTCTCCGCCTATGCGGACAGCACCACGGGGCCTTACTAGAGTTTTCTAGAGACTGAAAGATAACCCTCGCCCGCCACAGTTCCTCATCCACACTCTGTCTGTGGAGAAGCTTATTTAGGGGCTAAATCAATCCTCCCTCCCATGATGTCTGAAGTACACGTCATCTGCTTCCACTCTCATGGAAATGGGGTTGACCTACCCACATGTGTTCCACACGAAACAGGATGGTAACCTCTTCAGAATACATTTTGCTTTGTTTTGTTTTTTTTTTTTCCGAGCGTGGCCTCCGTTCGTGTGTGTCTCAGGTAGAAGAAATGTTCCTAACCCCTTGTCTCTAGCAGCTCACTCTGAGAATTAAATCAACTGTCACTTCCTCTTAGTCATGGCAGGATCTTGCAGAAAAGCATTCAGAGTTTTCGAGACTCATTCTTTCTCCCAGCCCTCCGAAGAGGGTAGGTGGATGACATCACCACTCCCCAGACTTAATCTTCCTTTTTCCCCCGAGATCGTGGAAGTGGAGGTGGAGACAGCAGTTGTCTGAGGAGCAGCGGAACGAGCGCTGGAGGCTGTGTTCCTGTGTCTTTGCTTGCTGCCCCCCCACCTCCCCACTGTCACACACACTTCTCCTCCTCCTTCGACTCTCAGGCATCTTCCTCTGTCTACCTCTGCCTTACTCCCTTGCAAAAGGGTCTCTTGCTGATCTTGAACTCACTTGGGGACAGGGAGGTAGGCTTGTTGGGTAGCCAGCTATCAGGCTCTGGGTAGCTCAGCCTCCCTGTGTTGACTTATGAGCATCTTCAGCATGCCTGACTTTTTATGTGGGTCCTGGGGATTTGAACTCAGGTCCTCATGTTTGCAGAGTAAGCGCTTTTTCACAGTGGGTTGTTTCCCTAGCTCTGTCTCGTTTTTTTTTTTTTTTTTCAAGGTCAGGGGTCAGGGTCTCAGGTGTGCCAGGCTAACCTAGAACTCAGTATAGCTGAGGATGATCTTACACCATTCTTCCCTTCCTCGGTGCTGGGTTTTCAGATGTGACCTCAACATCCAGTTTATTCCCCGCCCCCACCCAATTTTAAGCTATTGGAGGTGGACACCTCAGCTTCCCAAATACCAGGCAAGAATTCTACCAACTAAGCTATGTCCTCTGCTCTAACCTCTAGGGGTTTTTTTTTATACATTTTATGTTTATAGGTGTTTTGCCTAAGTGTATGTCTGTGCACCGTTTTCATGCCTGGTGCACACAGAGGCCGGAGTAGGGTGTTGGATTCCCTGGACCTGGCATCATAGACCATTGTGAACCACCATGTGGGTGCTGGGACCCGAATGTAGGTCCTCTGCAAGAGCAACAAATGCTCTTAACCTCTGAGCCATGTCTCCAGGCCCAAGAACTTTTATTTACTTGATAGATTAGAGCATATAACATGAATGTTGAATATATGTGTTCATTATAGAATGTTGATTGAGCTAGGCCTATATACATTACCCGTCATCGTTGTTTATCTGTGGTAAGAACTTGACTAGCTCCTGCCTTCCTCTTCTTGTTTTCCTTTGGGTTCTGTGGATTGAGTTCAGGGCCTCTTGCACACTAGGAAAGAACACTTAACCCTGCACCCTATGTCCAACCCTAAAGTTCTCTAGTACACAGCACATTGCTTCTAACTTTTCTTACCATGCTTCTGTTTACCCCTCTGAAATTGTGTTTCCTTTAACGGACATCTCAAAGCCAACCCTGGCTTTCATTTTCTGATTAACCAATCAGATGCCATTCTGGCAAGGTTCGCGGGAGCCACCATAGAGCAAGGGGAGTGGGCAGAGATGTCATGATGCCCCCCTTAGCTTCATTTGCCCAAGGATAATAATCAGTGTCTGGACCATTGAGAGCCTGCAGCTCTTCCCTCCCTGGTGGACAGTGGTGCCAGTTAAGTAATTGTATGATCAGCCTCAGCTCTCTGGGGGCAAAGTGCTCAGTGCCAAGGGGGCAGCAGCAGGCTTCTCTCTGTCCTGGGCTGTAACGAAGCCTGCTTGTTTTCCATCCCTAGTGCGAGGACAGCAAGGTGGATGCACTGGGGGAAGCCCTGCAGACTACTGTCAGCCGTTGGAAGTGTAAGTTCTCTGCCCCGCTGCCCCTGGAGCTCTAAACCTCCTCCAACTTCATCGGGCTCTTCGTCAAGGAAGACAGCGCTGAGGTCCTCAAGAAGTTCGCTGCTGACTTTGCTGCAGAGGCCGCGTCCAAAACAGGTAAGTGGCCACGTTTATCTGTATCATCCTGGATCCCAAGGTCAGAGGTCAAAAGGGCAGGCATGGGGATGGTTGTGTGGCAATCACCCTACAAAGAGGAAAGGATTTATTTTGGCTCACGGTCCCACAGTTCTCAACCAGTGGTGGTTGGCGCCTGGGTTGAGGCAGAATATCACGGTAGGGATGCATAGAAGAACAAACCTGCTCACCTCAAGGAGACCAGAAAGCAGTCTGCAGTAATCCCAAGGGGCTGGGGTCCCAATGTACTCTTCAAAGGTGCATCTCAAATAACCTAAGTTCTCCCTATAGGCTCCACCTCTTAAAGATTACACCTCCTCCGTGTAGTGCCACAGATTGGTGACCAAGCCTTCCACATATGACGTATGGGGACTTTTATGATCAGATGGTAACTTCTGCAGAGGAGAGGGCTGGAGGCGGGAGGTGGAGGGATCATGGGGAAATGGACCCGGTGGCAAAGCATGCCCGGCATCCCTTGTGACACATCACACTTCTTTCTGTCCTGCTGACCTACTGAGGAGCCTGCCCATGGCTTGTGTCATGACTCCCAGGGACTTAACTGTTCCCACTGAACTATAAATGTAGCCCTTTGTAGTGTCTCCGTCTCCTCCAGCCAGATATAAGAGAGCCTGTTCTCATCCTCTGCGCTTCCTACCCTTGCATGCTTTTATCTGGGTCTGACCGCTCATTCCGCAGCACAGGGCACAGTGGAGCAGAGCCGCTTTCTAGTAGATAGTGCAAAAAGTCCTCAAGTTGAAGAGTGTTGGCTCAGAGGATTAGTTTACTGTACAGTTTATTTTGAGATAGGGTCTCATGTAGCCCAGGCTGGCCTCAAACTTGATGCGTAACTAAGGCTGGGCCATGCATTTCTACTCCTGTGCCTGGCTCCTGGGTGCTGGGATTCCAGCTGTGTACCACCACATCTGGTTTTCCCTGGCCCTGGGGATAGAATCCAGGGTTTCGTGCATAGGCTCTGAACTGAGCTAAGCTACATCCCCAGCCCCTGAGTCCAAGTGCTGGATGAAAAGGGAGGGGGTACCTCCAGCCCCCCAACCACACATTTAGGAATGACAGGAGACAGAAAGACCCACTCCAAGCCCCAGAACTTACTTACTCCTTTGCCTCCTAGCCTTCAGCAGTATTTATATTGCTTGTGTGGCATTTCTTCAGAGAAGCCCCCACATTGAGCTTGGGCCCGAGGAAGAGTGTAACCAGAAGCCACGGCAAAACTACAGGGTCACAGTACATGTACTCTTCAAAGAACTGCTGATCCTTAAGACACTGGCTGTGGTTTGGGACCCCCTTCTGAGAGCCCCTTTCTCCCACGGACCGGCCTTGGGTTTAGTAGATTCAACAAAGAGATGGAACATTCCAAAGAGATAGACTAACAAAGAGAGAATCTCCCCCCATTGTCCTTAAGGACGTATTTTTATTTGAAATCCCCACTAGCTATTATCAGCCCACTATATCACTGCAAGAACTAACACAAGCCCCATATTCCTTTTACATGAGAAGAGCGGGACTGTGGCCGAGTCTTACGGCGCATATGGAGTAAGAGACAGTCAAAGAGCTTGTTTTCCATGTAGGAGACGGCTAGTCCCTCTCTGAGAATCTACTGCCACTAAGAACTTGGTGGTGTCACGGCCCTGACCCTGTAGTGCCCCCTGGTGGTGATCTGCGGAATTGCATGGCCCTAACCCAGCTGGTCTAGCTTTGTGGAAAGTAGGTCATTATGTCTTTGCCCTAGAACTAATGCCTGTGTAGTCGAGAATTACTGGTTCACCCAGATTCCTTCAACGAGTATATTTAGTGTCGCTCTTCATTCTGGGTGGCTCGGGAGGACTCAGCCGTGTGCAGTCATTACATCAGCGAGTGCTGAAGACCCAGAGTGTGGGTAGTGAACACACGAGCACCTGTCCCGTGGACTCAAGCCACAGAAACACCCTGGAGTATAACGGAAAAGGCCCAAACCCAGAAGACTGGCTTCCTCTGCTATATCCCTTCATTTCTTCCAATTCCTTAATTTTGTTGCATTTTCTTCATTGTTCTACCTGGGAAGTAGACAGTTGTTGCTCGTGTAACATACAAAGAGGAGATCAAACACATCGCTCCTGTTGGTAAATTTTTTTCTGCCTTATTTTTAGCATCTTAGAATAATGGTGTACATACTTCAAATGGCCCCGCCCCAGAGCAGTGTCACCCCGAGGGGACATTTGCCAATGTGAAAAGTGCATTGGGTTGCTGTGATATTGGGGATGCCCCGGGCATCCAGTGGGTAGAAGCAGGGGAGGCTGCCACACTCTATAACAGCTCCCTACAAAGAACTGTTCGCATAAGTGTTGTTAGGGAGCCTACTTTATGCTGCGAGTGTCTCCGCCCTCCTCATTTTACCACCACATTCCCGGAATCCAGGACTCTGGATCCCAGACAAAGACAGTCACATCGTTACAAAACCTGCTTTGTATTTCCACGTCAACCATGTTGGCCCTTTAAGTCCCCGTTTTTCTTCATCTGAATGGTGGGGCTGGTGATGAACCCTAGACCTGTCGGGAGGAGTCAGCCTCAAAGATTAACCGGAATCCATCCACAGCTGCTGAAGAAAGGCCGTCTGTAGTGTGGAACAGCGGGTTGATTCGGGGCCAGGCATCCACCCCTTTAATTCACCGCTGCCCCTTTCTTCTTGGTTAGATGGGGAACAGGACGTCTCGGGGCACCTTTCTGTGCCCTTTCTTCTGTCTCCTGCGTTGCTGCAGTTTCTTCATTCTAACCCCCGAACCCTGCCTTCCCTTTTTCAGAAGTACACGTGGAGCCTCATAAGAAACAGCTGCATGTGACCCTGGCATACCACTTCCAAGCCAGCCACCTGCCCACTCTAGAGAAACTTGCGCAGAACATCGACGTCAAGCTTGGGTGTGACTGGGTGGCCACCATATTCTCTCGGGATATCCGGTTTGCTAACCACGAGGTAATGTTCCCTGTAGCCCTGCATATCCCCAGGCACAGGGAGGGTACCAGCAGAACAAGGAGTGCTAGCTGCTGGCAACACAGGGAGATGGAGTCCAAGGGGAAGTGATGACAGTGGGACACAGGGCAATGGGGACCAAAGGGGAGTTACCAAGCAGCACAGAAAGATGGGGACCAAAGGGGAGCGGGTGAGCACTTGGCCAGGAGTCACTGGGCAGGTTTTAATGAGGTTCTGGGGACTCCCTGAGAGACTTAGTGTGTGTGACATGGTTCAGCTAGATAACATCCCCACGTTCTGTCTGCCCTGTCAGCCTTCTTGGAGAGACATAGGAATAGAATAGAGGATAGACAGAAAATATATCAGTGAAAATGTAATATTATATTTATGTAAGATTACATACATATTTATGCAAGCTTTTGATGATGAAAAAAGGCATTATCCTGACCTGAGGTGAGTCGAACACATAAAGACAAAAATAAACCAAAATCTAAAACTTACAAAGGCAAAATCCATAGGTATCTGATGATAGGCTGATGTCTAGAGCATGTGATGTATGCTTGGGCGTTAAGGACCAGTGAGATGACCTGGCTGGTGAGGGCACTTGCTATCAAGCCTGACAACCTGAGTTTGCGTCCGGAAGCTGTATGGGAGAAGGAGAGACCAGAGTTGATCAGATTGTTCTCTGACCTCCAGTGAATGCGCGCGCGCGCGCACACACACACACATACACACACACACACACACACACAGAGAGAGAGAGAGAGAGAGAGGGGGGGGCTACATTTATAAGAAAGGAGCTTTGAGTTCAGCAAGGGAGAGGGCAGACAAATATAAAAAGAAAACTCACCTGGATCCTTGTGAGAGGTTGCAGACGCCACAGTGGAAGGTGTGAGTGAGGATGACGGAATCCCATCTAGACCAATGGGCATATCTAGCTAGCATCCTTCTTCAGACATCATCGGCGTGGCTTTCCAGTCAGTCCTGTACCTCTCAGAAGTGAAGCGGTTATCTTCTTTTTATCTCAATGGAGACTCGGGTTAGGGGTCAGCTCTGGAACAGCAGACCAGTTGAAGCCGGAGAGGGAGCAGAACCGAGGTCTTCTGACGGACAGCAAGGGGTGATCTGTCTAAAGAAAGGCCACACATGGCAGAGCCGTGTGTCCGCCGCTTCCCCTTCTGTCATGGTTTCAGTTTTCAGAAGCTATTGTTTCACGGTTCGGGGGACAGCCCAGTGAATCAGAGCGCTTGCCATGCCAACATGAAGCCCTGAGTTCAGATTCCCGACAGTCATGCTGACCCATGTGCCTGTACGCTCAGCGTTGAGAGGCAGGCAGATGAGTCCTGGGAGCTAGCGTACGCGCCGTGGTGAGCTTCAGGATGGCGGGAATAAGAGGCAAGCAGCAGAAGACATACAGCCTATTTCTCTGAACTCCATGTGTGCACACACACAGGTATAAGCACACAGGGGCATACACTTGCGCACACACACTAGTACATATAACAACATATACAATATAAACACACACAAATTCATAGCCTTTAGATAACTTTTATTACCCTGTATTATTTGAGCCTCTCTATTTTGTTACTAGTTATTGTCCTTAATCTATAAGTTAAATTTAACCATAGCTATAAATAGAAACAAATTTCTAGTATACACTTACACAACACAGAGAGGATGTGTTTGGCACTCTCTGCAGTTTCAGGCCTGCCTTTTGGGTTTTGGAATGAACCCCATGGTTAGTGGAAAACCTACTGTAGTTAGATGAAAATCTTTCTTCAAAGTTAATTTCATTTCTTAAGCTGTAGTTGCCATTTTTCCCAACTTTTCAACAACAAAGTTCTTGTGGTTAGTATACATCACCTTTTGACAGTTTTTTTTATGCATTCTTAACATGGAAAAATAGAGAACAGAAACAAACAGAACCTCTTGCTGCATGCACCCAGGCAACCTGATTGTTTGGGAAATGTTAAGATCCGTTCTATGGCTGGGCAGTGGTGGCGCACGCCTTTAATCCCAGCACTCAGGAGGCAAAAGCAAGCGGATCTCTGTGAGTTCAAGACCAGCCTGTTCTACAAGAGCTAGTTCCAGGACAGGCTCCAAAACTACAGAGAAACCTTGTCAAGAGAGAGAGAAAGAGAGAGAGAGAGAGAGAGAGAGAGAGAGAGAGAGAGAGAGAGAGAGAGATCCATTCTATGAACCACAGCTTTGGGGTGCGAGGTAGGCACTTCGGGAGTGTTGAAGGCAGGCTTGGCCTGACCTTCCTGATGAGAACGCCCTTGGATGTTGGTTTCTCCTGAGACAGACTAAGATCACTAAATCTGATCTTAAGAATTTTGGCGCCTCCTGGAATCACCTCAGATGAGCCCTAAAGGATACTAGAGAGAGGTGTGGCTCGTCAGACTCTTTTTTTTCCAAGGACAAAAACAGAATAAAAGGTCAAGGGGAGGGGGTGTGCTTATGCCAGGCCTAGGGAAAAGTCACCTTTGTAAGAGGAGACGGTGGCTGTGGAATTTTACAGGGCTTGTCTTCTAATGAACACTGCCCTCCAGTTAACTCCAAGGGTAACTGCTTTTCTTCACGACCCACATTCTGCTCAGTCTGTGCAGCAGGCCAGAGGCAGCAAATACCCACATGAATTATTTTCTAAAAATAGCTTAGCCCCCTTTATCTCTTATTTGTGAAAGCTCAATTATGACGGTTTCTTCTGATAAGGCATCCACTTCACCTCTAGGTCCCTTTTGGGGTCTTCTGATCTTCTGACGCTCCCACCCTCGCCCTCCATGTCCCCAGGAGGCAGGCTTGATAGAGTGTTCTAGCCAGGGAATTGACGACCAGAGAAGAAGACTGACTTAAGCAAGGACACGGAGCCGCCCGGTGTTGCTTAGGAAAACTGTGATGTGTTAACCTTCTGCTGTGTCAGATTATCAAGTACAGACTCACAGGTGTCTGGGTGTAGCTCACACGGGCCCTTCCGTGTTCGTGATGACATTTTGCTGAAGCGCTTAGAGCAACCAGCCACAGACGTGTAGGGAAGAGAAACAGAAAGTAGACATTTCGGAGCCTCCATTTTCTGCTTCAACCTGGCTTGCTCGTTTTTAGCCATAGTTAGATTCACAGCTACGATGTCTGTCATTCACGGGCTAGGAATGCAGCCCAGTCTGTAGAGTGCTTGCCTTGAACACACACGTGATCCCTGGATTCAGTTCCCACAGTTGTGTGAAGCTGGGTGTGGTGGTACACACCTGTACTCCCTGAGGCAGGAGGATTGGAAATTAAAGGTCATCCTCAGCTACACAGTTGAGTTCAGGGCCAGCCTGGGCACTTGAGTCCTTGACTGAAACAAAACAAACAACAGCAAAAAATCCAACCAACCAACCACCTGAAAAGCAGGACCAACAAACAGTAGGCTAGGGAGCTGACTCTGAACGCCAGAATTCAGCACCCCAGCTCTCACAGAAGGAAAAAAAAAACCCATACTGGGGAAGCACCTATAATCTTAGTGTTGGGAGGCAGAGACAGGAGGATTCCTGGAGTTTAGTACATAGCCGATCAAGTCAAATCAGGAAGCTCCAGGTTCAATGAGAGATCCTATCTCAAAAAATACAGCAGAGTCAGGATGGAGAGAGCTCGGCAGTTACAAGTACTTGTGTTCCAGAGGACCCAAATTCAGTTCCCATCCCATGTCAGGGGGCTCACAGCTGCCTCTATTGGTCCTCTTCTGGTCTCTGAGGACACCTACACATGTGCTACACACATGCACAGACACACACAAACACTCACACAGTTAACATGAAGTAGAAGGTAATTGAAAAACACTCAACATCGACCTCTGACCTGCACACACCAAATGGGCACACAGAAAGCATATATTTTTTCCCAGTTCTTAGTTTTCCCCTCTCTAAGGTGGAGATCTTTCCTAGACTGTTGCAAGGATGTGGGGGACCTGCAGGAGGCTACCCTAGCAGCTAACACAAGACAGGTACCAGGAAGAAATCCCACACTTCCAGCTTCTCTCCGGTCAGACACTGCCTTTGTGTTGGTCTCTGTGGTATAATGAGGGAGGAAGAAGCTAAGCATGGCACGAGAATCATTTTTTTAATACTTGTTGTTTTTATTTTATGTGTATGGGTGTTTTGCTTGCTTGTATGTCTTTGTACCATGTGTGTGCTATACCCATAGAGGCCAGAAGAGGGTGTCTGATCCCCTGGAATTAGAGTTACAGCTGGTGGTGAACCACCATGTGAGTTCTGGGACCTGAGCCCAGGACCGCTGGAAGAGCAGCCCATGTTGTTAGCTGCTGAGCCAGCTCACAAGAACTCTTAGAAACAGACACGAAACATAAAACAAGGAAATAACACAATGCAGGGCAAGTTAGGCCCAGGTCTCGTGTCCCTCAGATGTGGGCTGAGTTTTTGTATCCACTTTTGGGGTGGAAAGCAGCAGAGAGTATTTGAGTCTGGGCTATTATTCGTTTGCATATTGGTGCTGGGAACTGTACCCCAACCCAGAGTACGAAAGCGCGCACTCCACTACTGAGTTACACGCCCGGCCTCTAGCTATACTGTTAGATTTGATGAACTCCCTTGACTTTTAGGTTATAAATTCAATCAGCCAAAGTTATTTACTGACCCTCTGATGTATGCCTAGGATATATTGTCTCTGATCCTCCTTACGCCTTGATGTTCCCAGGGGTAGCTGAGGCAGGATGCTCAGCGTGAAGGGCTACTTCTCTGAGCTCTTCAGAGGGAAGGCTGGTCTACCAGACTTAGAAGGATTTTGAGCCCTACCTAAGCTGTGCCCGGGTAGCCGAGGGAGTTGACCATGTCCTGTTCTGGGAATAGCAGTACTGCCAGTCCCTGCATCACCACATGACCAGAATTGAATCTGAAAGAGATTTCTAGTCAATAATTCTTTGTCTCTTAAGACAATTTTTAAGACAAATTTTTTAAACAATTTTTAAACAATTCAGCGTGGTCATCAGCGTGATCATCAGCGAGGGACAGGAGAGGGAGAAAGGCGATGGGCAGAGGACAGACAGCCTGGCAAGCAACTAAAGATAATTGGAGAATTAGAGATGGAAGCACGCACCCTCATGAGAAGCACCAGGGAGACAACCTATGCGTTATCAACTTTATTCTCTGAGAGAAACCATTTTCCTGGCTCTTTTCTTTAGAGTTTTACAGAAGAAAATGGTTTATTTGGTCCTGTTTGATGTTTTGTTTTGCTTTCTTTTGAGATAAGAATTCGCTCTGTAGCCCAGACTTGACTAGACTCATGATATAGACCAGGCTAACCCCAATCGTACATCTCAGCCCCTCACCAGCAGAGCCTTTTCATTATAACATGTTTTGGTGGCTTGCCTTGATGTCAGCAGCTGGCTAGTTCACAGGGCCACCCAGTGCTGGCCTCAAGCCCCAGGGTCATGACTAGCTGCAAAGAGTACCATCAGTCAAGAGCCAGGAACCCTGGACCACTAGAAGTACCCATGCTTCTGTCCTCCATCATTTTCTTAGGGCGCCTCATTTAACTTTCATAGTCTAGGTATTGGTGGAGATCAAAGCTGAAGACTCAGCAGATGAGAACCAGACGCCTGTCACTGTCACCTCTGGGGACTTAGGGAAGGCTGTGAAAGCCTCCCCCTCCTTTCTGGCTGTCCGGAAACAAATAAAATAGGATACAGTTTTCTTCCTATTGAAGGCTCTTGCTGGTAATAAAAAAAAATACAAAACAAATGTCTAAAGAGAAAAAAAATGTCTTAGGGCTGGGATACTTTTCTATACACCAAGAAAGGAAGCACCCCCTCCAAGTAGGCTAACTCAGCCACATGGCCTGGCCTCATGTGTGCCCTGGGGTCTTGTCTGAGCTCAAAAAAAGGACATGTGGCTCCCATCTGTTCTCTGGTGGAAGCTGGTTACCCTCCGATACACACACTGGTGTCTGGGAGAAAGAGCTTTCTTTTCAAGGTCTTTGTTACAATTGTGGGGCTTAAGGAGCCTTGAAGTTACGGGTTTGTTTTGCTCTATCAGATGAATCACATAGAAAGGGCCATCCTTCCAGAGTGGCTAGAAGCACTTACTGCTCCTGCAGAAGTCTGGAGTTTGGGTCCCAGTACCCACACGGGCAGCTCACAATACAGTATCCACTTCCAGGGGATTTGATGCCCTCTTCTGGCCTGCAAGGGATCCTGCATGCAAGAGCATGGAATATATACACACAGACAGACACACACACACACACACACACACACACACACACAAATAATAAATAAATTAGGGCCATACAATTGACTCTCCATCTGGCCTGTCTGTGAGCATGTGTAGAAGACAAGTTTTTTCACACAATTCTTTCTGCCCAGTGCTTGGCACAGCAGCTAGAACGGGGAAATGAATGTCTGTATGTCCAGCAATTGCCCAGAAAAACCTTTCAGGTTTCTGATGAGTTCCTGAAACCCACTTATGAGTCCTGACATGAAGAAAAAGCATGGCTGGGAGGTCTGGAAGGTTGTGGAGCACCAGGCACCTACCCATAAGACCCTGGTGAGAGAAGGGGCTTTCTGACCAGGAGCCAGATCTGCTGAGAGCCTGTGAGCCCAGGGACTCCTGTGCACAGCACACTTGGTTATTGTGTGTGTAGACTCTGGTCTACTGAGGTGCTCCAGAGGATGGTGGATGGGTCTCACATGTCCTCTCCTTTTTGCAGACGTTACAGGTGATCTACCCCTATTCCCCTCAGAAAGATGATGAGCTGGAGTTGGTCCCTGGGGACTTCATCTTCATGTCTCCCATGGAACAGACCAGCACCAGCGAGGGCTGGATTTACGGCACCTCGCTGACCACCGGCTGCTCGGGGCTGCTTCCGGAGAATTATATTACCAAGGCGGATGAGTGTAGCACCTGGATCTTCCATGGGTAGGTAGACCCACTCTCCTGCCCCTGTCGGTGACACCACCTGCTTGGCTTCCTAGTGGCTGCTCTCCATCTCTGGCTGGAAGATAGCAACGTCTCGTGCCAAGCATGAACTGTTTCTGGGCTTCTGTCTACTTCAACCTGGGCCATTACTCTGAGGGCGGGGCTCTTCTCAGAGCAGCTAGACAGATTCAGTCTATGTCAGCCAGATCAATGACATAAAGAGACTATAAAATCTAGGATCCTAAATGAAGCCCTCATTTGCTAGGTGACCCTAAGCGAGTCCTCAGACCTGGTACGAATGTGTCCAGGCAACAGAGACTGTGTTCAAGGTGACAGGCACCTGTTGAAACTTAGTGGGAGCATGATTCCTAACAATCCTTATTGAGGTGACAGCCACCTCACTACTCTGCTGTCCTCCCACACTGGGGTCCAGTGTCCAAAATGGATCATGTTGTATGACCAGCTTTGTCCCGGTTATAAACAGGAACACAAAGCTGCTTTCCCCGCCCCAATCCAGGGAGCTCAAATCCAGCTGCCAGGCTTCACATGCAGATTTGGTTTTCCTTCTGTTTTGTTTCTTCCCTGTGACAATGTTGCTGAGAGGCAGAAGCCCTGAAAGCCTTGTGTCCTTACCCCTCATTGTTGCTCCTGTTAGAAGGGACCAGAGCAGGGTGACTTCTGCCTCCTATTTTTCCAGGAGGCAAAAGAACCAAGAAGGTTCCCAGACAAACCACACACTCAAGATGGGAAAGAAGCCCTCTTCCTTCCTCTGCCTCATGTGCCACCCCACCCCACTCTGTCCCCAGCCCACAGGCATCCAGATGCCTCATGCCCGCAAACATCCGGTTTTGTTTTAATGTTTCTGAAGATGAAAATATAGAAGTTGAGACTCTAATCACCATTTTATCCCGTAAAAACGAGGAAGGGCTGGGAGAGACCACTCTGGTAAAGCTTGTAGCCCCAGTGCTGAGAAAATAGAAATTGGGGTGGGAGGTGGGTGGGTTCAACCAGCCTAACCTACTAGTGAGTCTCGGGTCAGTGAGTGACTCTTCAAGTAAAACAAAATACAGCCATGTATCACATTTGTAATAGCATTTGGGTTGCAGGTGGACTTTGTACACAGTAATGGGACCTTGAGCCGTGTCACACCGCATGCTAGCGGCTTAGTTTAAGTTCACCCCATTGCTATTCTGACAAATCACTTCCCAGAACATCTCCTCAATAAGTGGCTCACGCACATACTGAGAACTGAAGAATTTGCTTGATGAAGCACAGCTCGTGGGTCTCTTTGTTAAGCAGTGGGGCTAGATGTGGGGGAGCACACACATGAAGTCCTGCTCACCCTTGTAAGACTTTCCTGTAGCCTTCCTCCCTGAACTAGAACTCAGGCTCCGCCATGGGGGAAACTGACTGACCTCACTCAGGGCACCATGGAAGGTCTGTGTGTTATCTTTTATTGTGAAGACAGTTGCTGATGTCATCTCCTGGGAACGCTGCTTTCTGTTAAACTGCCAGGTTCACCGCTGGCTCTGCGAAGAGTGTCAGGATACAAGGGTTAGGCGTTGAGACTCTGCGATTAAGAACTTGAGTTTTAGTCGCATTATATCCCAATCCTAGCTCTCTCATGTACCAGCGGTGCAGACTTTGCCCAAGCTGAGTTACTTCTCTGGGCCACCAGGAAGGAGATAATCGTTGCACAGAGAGTAGAAGCTGTAGTGGTGGCTTCAGGGAAGGTCAGTTTTCCAAGGTTTGCGGTGACTACTGCAGTACTGCCTACAGAACGCCCACTAGGGTTTTGATGATTTTTTTTTCTGTCTCTGTTTACCAGACCTCATGAAACTTAAAGGTCTCTTCCGTAAAAATATCCCAATAGGTGATCTGTAATTGAATGCTTACCACCAGGGCTAAAAATAACTCCAAGGCATAGCTCAGCTCTGTAAGACAGATCTTCTCACGGGGGCCTAACCAAAGATGGACAGTTCTGGGGAGACACATGAGCCACTTGGCTGGACCCTGGCTGGCTCCATGAAAAGCTGTAGAAAGGGTTAAGGCAGTGTCCAGAGACTTGGGGTGTCAATGGCTTTTGTACCTCTCCCCACCTGGTGCTCCTCAGCCTTCTGGATGGCTAAGAAAATGCTCTCTCGCTGCTCTTTCTGGTGGCCATTTGTCCCTAAGTGTCCCTAACTATTTTCTGGGTGATGGTGGCCCACTGTCCTCTACAGTGGGGTGAGATTCTGGCCTTCAGACAGGCCTAGCATGTTCTAGGCAGGAACTGGCATCTTCCTGCTCCCTGAGAAGGGGTTCTGGGTATCAGACCTGCATCCTCTCCACCCTGGTCTGGCACTGTCCCCGCCCTGTCTCAGGGGGAGCCAGGTCCTTTGATTATAGTGACACCGAAGACAGCAAGGAAGCTGCCATTCTCCTCCCCAAGGGAACTGGAGGAAGAGAAAAGGCCCTATCATTTTTTTCCCAGCTGTGATAAAGTAAAGACGTTACAGACACAGCCCAGGGAGATGTCGGCATGATTCCAGACAGCTAGACGTTGAAGGCCTGAAGCTTTGATGAGCCAGACAGAGAGACTGAAGCTTCTTCAGTTGTATGCCGTTGGGGGCTCTCTGCTTAAAATAAAGCAGAACAGCTGGCCTATTAGAGTGTGTGAATGGCTCAGATTCCTTGAGCTATAGTTACTTAAATACACTCATTACAGGTTTAATTTGACTGTGTATCATACTGAATAGACACGCCTTGTTGAGATACAGGCCTCTGGTTCTCTGGCTCTGGACCATGGCCTGTGGGGAGCAGGGCGCAGCCAGGAGCACCTTCGTGCATCTGTACGCACAGGGCTGCAAATCTCTCAGGGTCTGACACCTTCGCCTGGACATATAGTCAGGCTGGGGCGCAGCTCAGTTGACAGAGTATTTGCCCCGCATGCCTGAAGCCTAGGGTTTGATCTTCAGCATCATAGAGACTGAGCCTGGTGGTACATGCCTATAATCCCATCCCTTAAGAGATAGAAGCAGGGGGACCAGGAGTTTAAAGCCAGGCTTGGCTGTGTGTAGAGTTGGAAACCAGTCTGAAATAACTATATGAAACCCTGTCTCAAAGGAAAACAAAAATTGCTCTGTCATTTGTAGGGGGAAAGCAGAGGTATGGGGGACTAGGAAGGACAAAAGGTGTGCCACAGTCCTAAAATCATAGGATGTCCTGAAAACAAAAACAAAAATCCAATCAACTTCTAACCTCTGATCTGACTGTATTGCTCGTGGGTATTTACCATCGACTTTAAGGCAGCATACGGTAGCATTTATTGAAGTACTGGTCACAGTAGCCAAATGATGGAACCAGGCTAGATGTCGTCAGCAGAGGAGCGAATAAAGAGAATGTGGTAAATATATGAGCGGGATTTGATGTAGCGGAAAACAAAACAATGTCCACTTGAAAGGAAGTAGCTACAGTAGGAGATTATTACCGTAAATGAATTAAGTCAGACTCAGAAAAGCAAATATTGCGCATTTTCTCTTACTTGTCCATCGTAAATTTTATACAGGTACATAAAATCCCATACACGTACATACGTACATAGGTATGACATGAACATAGAAATCAGACTGTTTAAAGGAGTTCATAGAAATAGTGGGGGAGATGGGGAGAAAGGGTGATCAAAGTACATTATCAATTTTTTGTTTTTGTTTTTCGAGACAGGGTTTCTCTGTGTAGCTTTGGAGCCTGTCCTGGAACTATCTTGTAGACCAGGCTGGCTTTGAACTCACAGAGATCTGCCTGCCTCTCAACATTTTTTGAAAGAAGATATTTGTGTCCCCAGACCACAACCACCAGACAGAATCTCTGTGTAGCTGTCCTGGAACTTGCTGTGTAGACCAGGCTGACTCAGAGTTCTGCCTACTTCGCCTCCAGAGTGCTGTGATCGAAGGGGTGCGCCACCACACCCAGCATCTAAGTACATCATGTACTTGTATGACAATGTCCTTATGAAACTAAGTACTGTGCACAATGAATATATGTTAAAAAAAAAAAAAACTAGAGGTAGACAATTTTTAAAAACCCGAAAACCAGCTTTCTTACTGATCTTAGAAAATATGGGGAAAAATTCAAACATAAAATTCTAATATGCATACTGTGTTAAAGACAAATACTGCAGAGTGGGTAGCCTGCACAGATCGCAGGGTCCACAGACACAAACCCAGACTTGATTGAGCACAGCGGGCTTTACCAAGAGCGAGAAATTAAAAATTCAAATACTTCCTTTTGAGACTGCCCGGCGACCCGGGTGATGTTCGTTGGATCTGCCCAGTAGCCGTATTTAAATAGCAGCCCTCAGTAGAGAAAGCTTTGGAGAGCCGTCCTGTGTGCAGAAACTCTCAGTGTGGCATGTTTGGACAGTCCTGCTCTCAGCCAGAGCGCCTGTGGGGCCTGCAAAGTGACAGTGGCATAGTCAGAAATAAAGAGTTCTTGGCTCACAGCTCCAAACATCTGGCAGGAGTCAGCTCCTCTGAAATAACCCAGCTTTTAATCAGCTCCTTGAAGTGGCTGTGGAGGCGAGCACAGTGCTGGAGGCTGAAGAAGGCAGGCTGAGGGACAAGGGGTAAGACTCTGCTCCTGAGCCTCATAGCCACGGGCAAGTGGCGCTGGGAAGACAGCGCCCCTCGCATTCCTCGGATGGAAATTGCCGTGGAAAAGATTAAAGGCAGCGGGAACTGTTTGTTTCAGTGCAGCGACAGAAAGAGCTGGAACAGTGGTACATAATTGATACCTCATTATTCTTTAACGTGTCTTTGCTGCCAGCCCTGCCTGTGGCATCCTAATAAGCCTAGAATCACTGGACCCCATCCCTGCCCAAAGAGATGCGTGCATCTGTTCTCAGCTCTGAGAACTGTCCGCCCCTTGTTTATTAACTATGAGACTTCAGTCAAAAACAAGATGTTCTTGCCTGGGGATGGGTGTTCCTGCTCAGGTTCCCAAACACCATGTGACCAGACAGTGCTTTGTGCTAATTCCCATACTCCTGGCCAAAGCAGTTAACCCTCTCCTCTCCTTCCTCTGCAGTTCATACTCCATCTTAAATACCGTGTCACCCAGCTCCCTCACCTTTGGTGACGGGGTATTGGAGAGGCGACAGTATGAGGACCAAGGACTCGGGGAGACAACGCCTCTCACTATCATCTGCCAGCCCATGCAGGTGAGGCTGACCATGGGGGTCATGTCGTGTCCTCGAATCTAGTCGGGATGCTCTGAGGACCATCCTCAGCGCTGACCTTGCTTCTTTCAGAGGGTCCCTAACCTTACGGGGAGACAAGTACACAAGGTCATAAAAGACACACAGTAGTCCCGAACTAGGAAGAGACGGGTGAGTGGTTGCCACCTGTGGGCATTGCCATGAGGGCCTGAGCTTGGAAGCAAGGCCATCCCAAGGAAGGAAGAGGAGGCTATCTCTCACAATAGGGATGACAACCATATTTGTATCAGTAGAGTGAGGTTCTTCGCGTGGTCATTGGACTTGAGAATTCAGTATCTTTTGATAACACTTGGGAGACAGGCTGGAGGAAGGAGTAGGAGCTGTAAGGAAAAACAAAGACAGGTTGAAAGTTCAGTGTGTTAAGGGTGAAAACAGAGGAGATACACTTGTCTGGAGCCCAGGGTTTGAGTTAAAAGAACATCAAGAAGGCAGGTGGCAAAGTCCACGGCACCAGTCCACCCATTAACAGATCAAAAAGAAGCCAGTAGAAGAGTGGTGGCCAGCAAGGGCCTGGCAGCTCAAGGCAACTGGGAACATCAAATGCATCAGCAGGAAGGATGGAGAAACTTCTGTGCGGTGCCGCTAGCAGCTGTGGAAGCCAGTAGTTGACTCAACCTAAGTCACCACTGGGAAGCTGCAGCTTAACCCCCTGAGCTCATTCTAGAAAATCAATCTATGTAGTCAGATAACAGAGTGCACATGATGATTGGGATATACAGAATGTGGCTGGAGGGAGAGAGGACTCAGCAAGGAAGCTGCCCTTCCAAAAGACCCGGGTTCAACTCCAGCACCCACATGGCAGCTTATAGCTGTCTGTAATTCCAGTCCTAGTGTATTCTTCTGGCCTCTGTGGACACTGCACATACTTGGTACCCATTCATGCATGCAGGCGAAACACCCATAGACAAAAATAATAAAATTGTAGAAAAAAAAAGAATGTGCATAGCAGGGCACTGGATATAAACTAGGCATGAGGCAGACACCTGTGAAGATGGAAGTTCTCCCTCCTAGAAGGAACTGATGACGTATCTCTTTGGAGGAGATAGCTGCCCTTCTGGATGATCATCTCTACATTAAGGACAGGTTTGACCCATGACCTGTACCTTAAGTAGCCCTCCTGTTACAGTAGGGGGCAGCAAAGAGCATGGCACTTACAATCCTTCCTATTTCAAAGCACCTGCAGGTATCTCTTAGGCACCTGAGAGTCATTTATGACGTCTGTAGGAGGAATTTACTATCCTCACTTTACAGGCAGGCCAAACTGAACTCAGGGAGGTCAGGGAGATTGTCGGAGTCATATACTGGCAGAATTTTTCCCAGAGCTCCGCTCACTGGGTATCAGGGTGCACCATCTGTGGGTGCAGAGTGTCTGCTTACTCCTTGCTTTTCTTCCCCTGCAGCCCCTGAGAGTCAACAGCCAGCCTGGGCCCCAGAAGCGATGTCTCTTCGTGTGTCGGCATGGGGAGAGGATGGATGTTGTGTTCGGGAAGTACTGGCTATCCCAGTGCTTTGATGCCAAAGGTGAGTGATTGTAGTCTCTCCGTTCATCCAGTTTGACTCTGTGGGTTCAGCTAGCCAC
This sequence comes from Alexandromys fortis, assembly GCF_014885135.2. NCBI lineage: Eukaryota > Metazoa > Chordata > Mammalia > Rodentia > Cricetidae > Alexandromys > Alexandromys fortis. The sequence goes on from NW_026068613.1 coordinate 287,134, forward strand.
AGTTAACCATGGTCTAAGACTAGTAAGCAGAAAAGTCTCAAGCAAGCTGTCTAGCTTAGTTTGGGTTTCTACTGCTGTGGTGAATCACCATGACCGAAAAGCAAGCTGGGGAGGAAAGGGCTTGTTTGACTGACACTTCCACATTGTCAACCATCATTGAAGGAAGGACAGGGCAGGAACTCAGCAACCTGGAGACAGGAGCTGATGCAGAGGCCGTGGAGGGATGCTGCTTACTGACTTGTTTCCCATGGCTTGCTCCCCATGGCTTGCTCAGTCTGCTTTCCTATAGAACCCAGGACCACCAGCTCAAGGGTGGCTCCACCCACCATGGGATGGGCCCTCCCCCATCAATCACTAATTAAGAAAATGTTCTACAGGCTTGCCTGCAACCCAATCATATGAAGACATTTTCTCAGTTTGGGTTCCCTCCACTCAGATGACTCAAGTTGATGCAAAATTAGCCAGCAAACAAGCAATCGGTTTGTTTTATGTTATGATCCCTCCACTCTAAGTAACGTGATAAAATCTCAGGCTGCCCAAGTCTGTCCCATCTGGGTCATCATCCCTTTGTCCAATGTATCCACAGTGCATATTGTACCCATCCATTTCTCGCCTGCTATCATCTTGGTTATAAAATCTGCTGTCACAATATCATTTGTTTCTCTTCACCCGGTCCTGTAGTCACAGCGCCCTTTCATAAGAATTCCAGAGTGTTTTATGCGAGACATCTCTGTAACTTGCATTGTGGTCTATCATTTGATTATTCCTCATTGCTGCGGCTAACTTATAAGTTAAAAGTTATGATAGGTGTGTTTTGTGAGAGTGAAAAACGTAGTCTGTTCAGGATTCGTCCCTGTCTATGGTTTTAGGCATCTAGTGGGGCCCTTGGAATCCATCACAGGTCTCAATGGTTGATGGCCTGCACAGCAATGCATACCCATAATGGCCTCTAGAGGGCGCAGTCAAGCTGCTTTTATGTACATGTAGTCATCAAGTACATGCAGTTACAAAATTCTTGGAATCTCTGAGTCCTTCTTGATTGTTCCAACTTCAGGGAAAAGATAAGCGTTTTGTCCCTATTCTATAAGCTGAGGTACCAGGAAGCAAAGAGTCACTGTATCTTGCCCACATTCAGACAACAAAACCAGTTCAGAGACACGTGATGATTCTGTGACCAGAGTTTCCGCCATGGCATCTCTGTGGCCCATCTGGTTCCATTCTCACTCGAGTGGCATTTTAAGAAGGGGAGCCTTGCCTGAGTCTGGTTGTTACATTCACTGAGAAATTCCCTCATCGCTGTCATCAGCAGAAGGGAGGGTGGATTCTAAGTCAGTTCACTGAAGAAAAAGTGTCAGATTCGATGTTTTCCATTGGCTTCAGACAGTTCCGTTCAGTGTCTTTGACCAAGGAGGAGGGGTCAGGATCACCGAGGAACGTCTCACGTAAAGAAAAAGTCTATGTGGTCTTTATTTGCTCTTCTCCCACCAGGCCGCTACATACGCACCAACCTGAACATGCCTCATAGCTTACCTCAGCGGAGCGGTGGTTTCCGAGACTACGAGAAAGATGCACCAATCACTGTGTTTGGGTGTATGCAAGCAAGGCTAGTGGGTAAGGGCCCCTGTGATTGCATAGTGTCTCCTGGCTCGTTCAACAGACCCAACCATGAGTGTGTAAACATACTTCTTGGGATTTCCATGTGTGTGTGTGTGTGTGTGTGTGTGTGTGTGTTTGTTTTGTTGGTTTTTTGAGACAGGGTCTTATAGACCACCAGGATGGCATAGAATATCAGATTTTCCTGTCTCAGCTTTCTCTGGGCTGGGATTCCAGGTAGGCTTCTGCTGGTTACAGACGGGATCCCGGCGAGGAATGGAGATGGAAAGTCAGGCTTGGTTTGCATATGCCACTGGACTAGTCATGTGTCCCCTGATAGCTCAAGACAGTAGCATCTGCCAGCAGGTGTAAGGAGAGCTGAGGGTGAGGAAGAGGTACAGGGGCATTGCTGAATTTGCACAGGCCCAGTGACTTTTTGAAGCTGTTCAGTTCTTTGAAAGTATTTCCTGTACTGGCTGTGCAGAAACTGTGTCATGTACTCCTTAGTCATCCAATACATATTTATTGACCATTTACTTTGGGGAAAGTTCTTGGATGAGGTAACTGGGACCCAGGTGTGAATGGATACACATGTATGTGTTGTGAATGGCTGTCAGACTGTATGGCTGACCGAACAAGAAGCATCTTCCCAATAGAGGTCAGAGTATTACCCTGCTGGTAGGCCTCCCCACGAGGGCATTTTGTTGCATGCTAGCTCTAGAAAGAAAGAAGGCATGAAGAAGTGTGTTGCTTTGCCTCTTCCATGGATGCACTGATGGGGGATCTGGTCGACATTACTGGCTCTCCGTGAGCTGCTGCTGGGAAAGGGAGGTGTGTGGATCTGCTTGGCTTGGTCCCATCGAAGATCAAGATGAAACCCAAGTGACTCCATCATGCTAATTCTCGGCTGATTTGCTCGGCAGGTGAAGCCTTGTTAGAAAGTAACACCGTTATTGATCACGTTTATTGCTCTCCATCCCTACGCTGCGTTCAGACTGCACATAATATATTGAAAGGTAAGACTCGTAGCTTGACAGCGGTTATGTAGTTCATCCGACTGTTTCCTGGCACTTACTGCAGAGTTATGGAGCTTCAAAAACTGAAAGTTTGTTTTTGTTGTTGTTGTTTTATTTAAGATGGTTTCAAGGTAGCGTGTAACTGAGGTTACCCTCAAACCTGCAGCAATCCCCCTGCCTCAGTCTCCTGAGTGCTAGGATTACAGGCTTGAGCCATCTTGGCTTACACAAATCTGGAACTTTTATTGAGGATTCTTCCAAAAGGTGACCAACCTTGAACAAAGGTCATACTCCTGGCGATGTCATCCAGATAGAGGGGAGATGCTAATCATTTTCTCTAAGAATTTCAAGCTGTCTTGGATGGGTTATAACTATACGGAAATCTTTACACCTTTTATAGATGTGATTCTCTCTCTGCATTTAAGCAGTTGAATCTGTTGTTTACCTTTTGTTCATAGCAGCGACTGAGCTGTTGGGAGTTCTACAGCATCGCCATCTTACTTTCTTCGGTTAATTGGAAAGACGTACTTATTCACTTATTTTTGAGACACGGTCTCACTGTGTAGCCTTGACTGGCCTAGAACTCACTTTGTTGACTATATTGGCCTCAGACTCACAGAGATCCACCTCCCTCTACCTACTGAGTGCTGGGATTAGGTGCATACCACTGTACCCCACAAACTGGAAAGGCTTTAAAAGCCCCCTCACTATAAAAGTACTCAGCTCTCACCCTAAAACCCATGGAAGTTTGTATTAGAGCCGTCTGTATTCTCCCCGCTTTGGAAAGGAGACGGGGCAGGGGAGGCAGGGAGATGGGGAGATGGGGAGACGGGGAGTTGGACTGAACTTGAGCCAGACAAACAAATGAGCCAGAAATAAAGAAGCCAGCCAAGGATTTGACACAACACTTGAGTCCTCTGTTCTTTAACCTTAAGTAAACCTTCCTCTCAGTACAGAAGCGTCTGTGTGCTCACTGTGCACAGAGAAACTGGACTAAAGGCGGTGTATGGAGAGCTGAGTGAGTCTGAAGGGAAGATTTGTGTTCCCGGGGAATCACACTATGATAAAACAGAACGTGTGCACTGCCACATGTAAATGCTGGGTTCCCTGATGGACAAAGCGAGTATTGGTGTGACGCCCAGGTACAGTGTAAGCCACTGTACCGTCGTAGGTGCCATGAGACTAGCCGAAGGATTTGAGTTTTGTTCTGTAAGATGTCATGGAATTTACTAGAGAGAGAATTATAGTGGAAATGAGAGGGACATGGCGGTGCACACCTGTAATCCCAGCACTCCAGAGGAAGCCAACGCAGGAGGATTGAGAATGTGAAGTCAGCCTGGAGCATATAGCGAGACTTTTGTTTCTGACAGTACAAAGGGAGTCACAAGCTTGGACAGATTGGGTAATGGCTTGTGGAGGGGAGACTTTCTCTTCAATCTGCTAGCAGCCAGCATGCATGGTGGAGGTGCAGCCAGAGGGAAAAAATGCACTTGTTGGTAAATTTATTGTATTTTTTAGCACATGCTTTGTTCATAACTGTAAAGTTTACCTATTAAATTCGTTTACAGTTTACACTGTAAAACACGAATTTATAAATTTGTCCAAACCTGTGTGCTTCCAACTTAAGTGATATATTGAGTCTAGTAGGAAAGCAATCACTGCATTGTTATTAAAATATTTTTTATTTTTTGAGTACCATCTCCCCCTCCCTTTCCTCCTCCCTAACCCTTTGCCACACCCACCCACTCTCTCTCATGACCTCTGTTTTCATCAGCTGTTACAGTGTGCATTTGTCTTTCTGAATCTGTAAGTACCACATGTCCCGTTTGTACAGTGCTGCCTGTATGGATGGTTTCAGGCTGACCCTTTAGTATTGGACAGCCATCGGAGACGCTCTTCCCTAGAGCAACCCCCTCTCCCATTCTCAATACTCCCCAGTTGCCCACAGTTCCTTATGTAGGGTTGAGGCTTCGTGGGCTTCCCCATCCCCTTCCACCATCATGTCTGCTGGTGCCATCTTCGTTCTGCTCATGTTTAGCCCATCATGTTTGTGAGGCTTTATCTTCTGATATTCCTAGGAGACACACTCTTGTAGTAAACTCCTGGTCCTCTGTTTCTTCCCATCTTTCTGTTCCCTCTTTCTCAAGATTCACCTGAACGTTAGATGCGGGATGTAGGTTAGGGTTCTGTATATGGATCTTTTGGGACTGAGCTCCACAATTCTGCCTCTGATTAGTTGTGGTCTTCTGTAATGTGTTTCAGCTGTTGCAAAGAGAAGTTTCCTTGGTAGAGGGTGATGACCATACTTGCGTGGGGTTTAAGGATGAATATTTAGCATGTAGTTGGGGATTGTGCTGGTTTAGTAAAGTTGCAGGATCTTCCCCCAAGATCTGTGACTTCACTAACCCCAGGTAGTTGGCTAGGTTTCTGGTACTAGGCATGATTTTGCTCACACTGAGCAGGTCTTAGGACCAGCTAGAGTGCTGTTGGTTATCATGGTACTAGTACACCATTAGGGTTTTCTTGCCATGGTTAGCATCATTGTGGGTTACAGACATTAAGAGCTCAGTAGGACTTTTGGTTGCTTCCCTCCTTTGGAAGCGTGTGTGGCACATCCTGCTCTGCCTTGTGATTTTTGTCACAGCTTGTTGTGTGGTTCATTCTTTTCCACTGACGATCTAGTGAGACTTCCTTCATCTTCGTTTCACTTCATCCCTAAGGTTTACAACAAGACAATCACTTAAAGATTCGGGTCGAGCCCGGCTTATTTGAATGGACAAAGTGGGTTGCTGGGAGCACATTACCGGCGTGGATACCTCCATCGGAGTTAGCTGCGGCCAACCTCAGTGTTGATACAACCTACAGGTAACTTTCTGACTTGCTGTCCCCCTGGTACCCTGTGTCCTGCACTGTTACCGCGCCATGTTCATCAAGCAGATGATGGACCTCACAAGACCCCCGCGGAATTGTTCATGGTGGTAGAAATCAAGCTACAATTTTAGAAACCAGGACTTGGGGAAGTCCAGTGTTTCCTTGTATTTAATGTTAGCATAAATTAAGCTTCTTGTCCTACCCACTCTTATGTTCAGATTTTCTAACTTAATTATATCTATGTCAGTGTAGCAGTAAAGACATTGCCTATTTTAGGGAAACACACAAAGTGAGGATAGAACAGCTCAGTGGATGTGGGACGTGACAGTGGGGCCCCTTCCGTTTCTACCTTAGACCTTCCAAATCACTTGCTTATTTATCCTTTTGAGTCAGGGTCTCATTATATCGCCCAGGCTGATCTGGAAGGCCTGATTTTCCTGAGTGTCTCCCAAGGGCTGTGACTACAGGCATGGGCCGCCATATCTGCCTTCCACTGGATTTTTAATTCTCCTATGGTCATTTGTTATTCTTATGGTCTTGGAAAGCAAAAGCGACTGAGATGTGTGTGTGTGTGTGTGTGTGTGTGTGTGTGTGTGTGCATGCACACAGACATACAAGCACTCTGCTGAACCATGTTCCCAGCCCAGAAAGCCATTTTTATGTATATGACAGTCCAAGTGGCTTGCCTATGGTAAAACATCTTGTGACCATGTGTGGAAATAATAACGATGACCTCACTGTGTTAAAAAAAATTGACATCTATTAATATTTCTCTGTGTCTCCGGTTCTGTGTGTTCTGCCTAGTAGCCATCTAATCCTGTTTATTGCTCTTTCCATTAGACCATTCTCTGTGCTAGAATGTTTCCAGTACCCCCAGATGAACAGTCTGCATGCCTGGTAAAGAATTAGCCAATAGTAATACAGTGGCAGTACCAGTCAAAAACCCTCCCAATGCTTTGAGGGAAGACCAGAAATCACAACCATTTCAGTAGGAAATGAAATTCCTCTTTCTTAGGGCAGAATTTGGCAGAGTGACTGACCATTCTGCATAGAATTGTCTTCCCTGTGCTCTCTGTTGGCCTCTTACTGTGGATAATCCATTGGGTTCCTGGACAAGGTGGGAGAGAATCTCCTTCTCCGTATTGTGGGTAAGAGCTAAGATAGCGCAGTTGCTCAGCTCCGTCTAGAGGGAATTAGCTTTCCTCCGACATCCCGTTCAATTGCACTCATCACTCGTCTACCTCTCATGTTCTTCTGGCCACTCTCTGGCTACTGTTTCTCTCATCCTTGGGGGAAATAGCAGTAGACTATTGTCCCTGTGCCAACGCCTGCACCTTTCTGCCTGGGAACGAGGTCAGGTTGCGGCTGACACTAGTGAAAGGGCTCTCCCCTGTCTCCACCCAGCCCCATCCGAGTCCTCGTGGGTGGCTGGGTTTCCGTTTCCTCTGAGCATGTGTCCCACGCTGTTTCCCAGGATGACCTACAGAGTTCTACAGATGTGTTCCCACTGAGCCTTTCACTGCACTCCAGATGTGCACCCAGGCCACACACACCCACCAGCTGTGCAGGCAGGATGAATCTTGGGAATTGCTAGATCAAGACATGGTCCTTATTCTAGGTTCTCTTTTCCATTTTAAAATTGAGTGTCACATTTTCTGCAAGTTTTGAATAGGAATAGGAAGCCTCTGATTCCTCGAATAAGTTGAGAAAGCCAAAAGTAAAAGCATTTGAGAGGCAGTATGGTAGAGTTGGCCACTGTCATGAATGACACCAAGTGAATAGGTTCTCAACTTGTGGTTGAGAACCCTTTGGGGGGGGGGGGGTCAAACAACCTTTCACAAGGTCTGCTAACACCGTTAGAAAACACAGATATTTACATTACAATTCATAACAGTGGCAAAATTGCATTTATGAAGTAGCAACAAAAATAATTTTATGGTTGGAGGTTACAACAACACGAGGATCTGTGTTAAATGGTCACAGCGTTAGGAAGGGGCAGAAGCACTGGAATAGACCGTTGGAGCAAGTAAATGAAGCTCAAATGGTGACACAGAAACACTTCCAGGAGTCAATATAATCAGAGCCGAGCGTGCATGGTTTAAAGTAAGATGCAAAGAGGAGGGGAGTGGCTGATGGGAATTTCATTGGCTCACAAATAGATGGACAGCACACCTGTTTTTCTGAGCTCCCTTTGCAGCTCATTGTGAATAAAGCTGCTAAGGAAAGCTCAAGCCCTCCCAGTGATCTATACAGAGGGACCAGTCTCCACCTTGCTCCCCCTAAGCCAAGTGGTTATGACCCTCGGTGATCAGTGATGCCAAGGAAAAGTATGTAGTCTGCTTAAGTGTGTCCCTGTGGATAAGACAGTCACAGAATGCCTCCCTTTTCCATTGGGTCACTGTGCGTGACAACGTAACTTTTAAGCCTCAGCATCTGCCTGACAGAAAGTCTCTACCCTGCACCCCTTTCTTTCCTGAGAAATGAGGACACAGAAACACAGGATCTTCCAAGAGATCTGGAAGTATAGAGAGTGACAGCATGTTCCTTTATCTCGGAATCAAAACATCAGAATGTTTCCTCTCCTTTGTTTGCTTTTCCATTGTAGACCTCACATCCCAGTCAGCAAATTAGTGATTTCTGAATCCTATGACACCTACATCAGCAGAAGTTTCCAAGTGACGAAGGAGATAATAAGCGAATGTAAAAGCAAAGGTAGGTGGTGTTGCTTGGGACCCCATTGCACAGGTGGGCATCACTCCTTTGCTATATATGGGCTGTTCGGGGTGTTTTGAATTTGCTTTTTCCAATTTAGTAGGAAAGACAAATGTCCCCAGGCTCTCTTGTCGAGCCTTTCACGTTCAGTTTGCGATAGCCTGTGAGCATGTAACGTCAGTGCTGCGCAGGGACCCGGTAGATGGCGTTACTACATTAAGTAAGCTGGGCTCTGCAATGTATCCTATGGGGAGAGTGCCCAGTTAGAATTTCCAGAAGTTCTATAGAATAATACCATCTCCCTGCAGTGATCCAGGATGGGGACCGCTGTGTAGACACAAACTCATCCGCAGAAACGCATGCACTGCTTGCTTGCCTCTTGGAGACTGGTCTCAGGTTTGGGATGTGAAGGACAGCAGTAGCTGTTACAGCCCATCTTTTAAAGCGAAAAGCCACAGACACAAGGCCGGCAACCTGAAGGCTGTTTTCCAACTTATTGGATTGGCTTATTCAAAGGGCTACTAGCAGTGATTGGTCTATTCCAGGGCAGGAGAATAGCTGCATGGTCGGGTGAGATAAGGGGGAGCATCTGTGGGCCATCCTGACCTTGTTCCAGTGACTAAATCAATACATCAGGAACTGAGTCAACAGCTGTGGGTGGTCTTTGCTTCAATTCCCAGAATGGAGTTATGTTTGAAGATTATTCACAAGGACACAGGAGAATGAGCAGTCCAGCATGTGTGTGTCGGAGGGGGGGGGGGGTGACTGTCCTGTTTCCAAATGCTAAGAGGCTTCAGACAATGTCTTTAGAGCTGAGAGGCCTCAGAAATGCATTTAGAGTCTTTCAGAATAAGCCTCTGTGTGTGATTTATTTGGTAGATGTATGGTGAGCCCCTCAAAAAGGGTAAAACATCACACGACACAGGGAGCCTACAGACAGAGAACAGTAAGCTTGTGTCTCAGTTGTGATGATAGTTACATATTCATGTGAGGGTGTCACCAAACACTGTATGCTCACACCCAAAACAGTGCTGATGAGCCTGGTGAGATCAGAATCGTGACTTGTACCCACATCTCTTCCTATGGTTTTGATGGTAAAACATTACATCGTGAAGCATGGAATTACGGGGGAGGTTGGGGGAAGAGACATGAACCTCCTTACTCCCATGATGTGTGTGGGGTATGACTTCTTATAAATCTGTGATTCTTTCTACTTTTTTTCCTTTGGGAAAAAAATTTTCAGTTCTTTTTAAATTATCACACAGGATATTAGATACTATTATGGTGTACGAGGTATTAGATATTATTGTGAACATTTTCAAAAGAAGTGTCTTTTGGTAGAGTCTCCGCCCCCAAATTTGCCTACTTTTTTTTTTTTTTTTGCAATGTCCAGGGCATTGTGCACTCCAGAAATGTCTACCACTGAAATCTATCCCTAAATTTCTTTAAAATTTTTAATTTGCTTATAATAACCATACCTATTTATAGCATGCACTGTGATTTCAGTATATGTATATGTGGTGAATAGTGAGTGAGCCGGTCGGGATAATGAGCCTGTCTCTTTTCCTAGGAAATAACATTCTGATTGTGGCCCACGCATCTTCCCTCGAAGCCTGTACCTGCCAACTCCAAGGCCTGTCCCCGCAGAACTCCAAGGACTTCGTCCAAATGGTCCGGAAGGTAATCCGCTCCCGCATTCACGGGGCCCGTGGTACTTTGCATTTCTGTAACTGCTAGGTGACCAGCTGATAGCTAATTTCCCTGAAGCAGAATTTTCCACTGAGCTGGGAAGACTCGTTTACTGATTCACTCAGCCAAGATGTGTGCAAGTGGAACTCTGTAGGGTATTTGACTAGGACCGAGTAAGAGGAAAAGGTTTAGTGGGGGATGCTAAGAACTGTTAGCAGAGGCAAGTACCAGTGCAACTGAGAACTTAGCCTGGAGAGCAGGGGAAAACAGCGTGTGAGACCAACCAGGCTGAAGATCAGCTCCGGACCAAGGGAGTTACCCTCTGGCATGGATTCTTCCCTTTGCCTGTATTTTCCATCAGCCACATCCCCCCCCCCATGCCGCTTCATGCGAGGACGCTATCTCCTTTCCCTTCAAACAGAGTTCAAACTCAATCACAATTTTCTCATTAAAAAAAAATGTTCCCTTAGGTATGCATCCATCCCATCAGTCTGTAATCTACTGGAGCAGATTATGGCTGTCTTGCTTATGGCTGGATCCTGAACACAAAATAAGCTCTGAGTTGCCTCGATAGCCCATGGTTTCTTCTCTGAATGTCACAAGTGCTCGTGCAGGATTCCCCGAAGAAGATCAAACAAAGTTGACGCTTTTTCTCTTTTTTCTTTTTGTTGATTTTTTTTTTCAAGACAAGGTTTCTTTGTGTAACTTTGTGTCTGTCCTGGAACTAGCTCTATAAAGTAGGCTGACCTCCATCCCACAGAGATCAACCTGCCTCTGCCTCCTGAGTGCTGGGATTAAAGGCGACACATTTTTTAAGTTGAATGGTCAGCTAGGTGTGGTGGCACGCATCTGTAATCCCAGTCCTTGGGAAGTAGATCCCAGATGATCAGGACTTCAAGGTCATTCTTAACTGCATAATGAGTTCAAGGCCAGTCTGGACTACATGAGACCCTAACTCAAAAAAACTTGAATATTATTTCCCATTGTGGCCAAATAGAAAATGAGAAATTCTTGGTATACCTTTTAAACTTGATGTATAATTTGGAGTTTAATCCTTGGTACAATTGCATTATTCTAATCTCTCCCCAACCCTGAGGTCACCTGAGGTCTGAAAATACAGATGATATAGTAAGATATCAGCAGGGTGGAGGTGAGCACATTCGCATAACCGATATTATAGTATGTTGTTAAAACAATTCTGTTTTATTTATTATTGATGTTGGTCTAATTCTGTCTAATTTATAGATTAAACCTTATCATAGGTGTGTAAATATAGGAGAAAGGAGCATACACAGAGTTTGAGACCATCCAAGTTTCAGACATCCACTCAGAATCTAGAATGCATCCCTCTGGTTAAGGTAGCATCATGCAAGCTCCTATTCTCTCCTCCCATGCTATTAGCCAGCAATCTGTACTCATGAAGTAGGGGTGCTCACTGTTGACCAGATCCTGCTGATCAATAACTCACACTGTTGCCTTAGACTTACCAGTCCCATACATTTAGGATTGTTTGTTGACTTAAAAGGTTTTACTTCCATTTCTGCCACTGTGCCCTGGAAACACTTGAGAGTTTGTGTCAACACGAGGGTGAAGGCGTTAACTCTTGTTCTTCTGCTCTCTTCTTTCCTTGCTGCTCTGACTGCAGATCCCATACCTAGGCTTTTGTTCCTGTGAAGAATTGGGAGAAACTGGAATATGGCAGCTGACAGACCCGCCCATCCTTCCCCTTACCCATGGACCCACTGGGGGCTTCAACTGGAGAGAGACCTTGCTGCAGGAATAAGCTGCCTGAGCAACGGGAAGAACCGGCCTGTTGCAGATGAGTCCTCAGGATGTCCAGGAGCAGAGGGAAAGCCCATACTGCATTTGATGTGGACAGCTCAGAATCATTTTGCCTATTTCTTTTCATGCTTAGGGGTCTTACAGTGAGACTGTGTGTGTCAATGAGAGAAAGGCATGATTCAGGAGGAGAACAAAATCCATCTTCTCTGGACGTGCCTAGCTAGCATGGCTTTGGAGCATTGTCTTCCTAAGGTGGGCACCTGCTGCAGCAGAGACTACCACCCTTCTTCAGGCTGTGCATGGCTAAAAAGCCTCACTCTTCTCCCAGAGAGCTGCCCCTACCCTCAAGAGACGTGCAAGAGCAAGGACTGTGTCTCGAATCCAACCGGGGATGGGATTGTCTCTTGTATTCCATTTGCAAGTAAGGCAAAGCCATGTTGCAGAGTGCTTTGGTGGTTACTAGAAACCATAAGACTAGTCCTCGGGTCGTATAGCAGCTTCTACCCCCAGCGGGCTCCATTCGCTAGTGTGCAAGGCACGTGCTTAAAGGCTCCACCATTCAGCCTGGTCCTTCATGCTTCTGTCTGTGAAATGGGGAGAGAAGCACTTTTGCTCTCCAAAGCACTTTGAGATACTCAGGGGGACATAAAGAAAATGTGTGATGTATTGAATGAGAGGTACGGTGAACTTGCAGAATATTAATCAAGTTGAAACTACCCTCTGTGGTAACCCCACGAACTGTGAAAGCTCTAAGCCAGTCGGAATCAAGATCTGTCTTCCCACCAGGCTCTGGACTGTGTCAAGCAGTTAAGGAGATCGACATCTGGACAGATGTGTGTCTGATTCATTATTTGAATCAGCAAGAAACTCCTGTACGATATGGATATTTCTAGAAGGTGTGCTGATGGTCGAGTTGTACACATACAGTCTGTGTCAACTGTGGCAGAATACCCACAGGCCAAACCAGTTCTAGGTTATTTAAGGAAGCCAGGGGGCTGACCTGAATGATGGCAGTCGCCACTGCACTGTTCCTTTTGCTGTCCTCTTTATTTGCTTCTCTGTGACAATTTAAAACAGATGGGAGGAAGGGCTGCTTGAAGGGAGTGGAGAGTCGCAGCCTGCCTGTGACTCTCATCACGCCTACTTCACGTATTTAGAGAGAGAGTGTGTGTATTTAAAAGAAGAATAAATGACAATCAAGCCTAAACATCACTTATCAATGTCTATTTAATTGTGTGAATAGCCACTAGGGCCACAGACAGTAGCCTGGTGTGATTTCATTCACGTTGTCCCAAGTAAGACGCTTAGAGAAAATATGTCGTCAGCTTCACATTTTGATAGATAAACTGTGATTCTTGCCGGTACGGAAAGAACACGGGCCCAGCTTCTGGCACGGATGTAACCCTATGGTGACGCATTAATTATGTTGTAACCTTAAAATACCTTGGAGGAAAGACTCTGATTAGAAGTCTCAAAGGAAAAGTCACAGTGCAGCCGCTGTGATGTCCCTGTCACTCATTCTTCTGGTGTTTGCAGTGACGTGAACCCACTGTTCACTCGGATCCCGATGGTTCAGCTCCCCAGATTGGGCGCTCCCACTAAATCGTCAGATTTCCTTGACTCTATAAAGAATGCCATGGACAGTGTCTGTGTTTCTGAAAAACAGTTCCTCCCAGCTTCTCCCCCATCTCTCTCAGTTATCTTGGTCTTAAGCATCTAGGTAAATGAATTCTCTTGATCAGGCCATGTCCCATTGTCCTTAATCCACTATTCCTGGGTGATTTCGACAGAATCAAAGAGGACAGAACCTGAAGAAAGTTTCTGAAGAACTTAAGTGGAAAACACCTGAGTACAGAAAAGGTTAATTGCCCAAATTGTTTGTCAGAATGGCTGGGTGATCTGTATTCAATTAACATCTAATTGCACTCTTACCTATGTAAAATAGATCCTCCCTGGTAAGCCACCTTGTGGGCTACACAGAATATTAGAAATGGGTTAGAACAATATGTAAGAGCTAGCCAATAAGAGGCTACAGATAATGGGCCAGGCAGTGTTTAAAAAAATATTAAATATCGGCTCCAGTTGAGCAATCCGTCAAATCTGCTTGTAAAGAGACATGCGTTGTATCAGGTTTCATATGGGTACAAAGGTTCTAGATGGGCAGCAGACCCTGAGATGGGGTGAGTTTTTTCTGATCTGTGCCTCATGTTTATTAGCTCAGATGATATTTGGGAGAAGGAATGAGTCGGGGACAGACAGGGCAGAAAAAAAGAAATTTTCAGCCCCGCCCTTTTTTGATAAATGTTGGAAAGCTATCTGATATCTGAAATACAGCAAAGGAGATGAAAGTAAGGAAAGAGTTTGCTATGGTATTACTTGTCTAATCAGAGTCCTGCTTTCACAAGTGTGCACATGTTCCAGTCTTGTTCCTAGGTAGGGCTCTGTCCCTGTGATTTCCTCTGTGGACTGCCGGGGATCCTTGGCGCATGTTAATGGACACACTGGGGCCCTCCTTTTCCCAGGCTCTCCTCACCAGCGCTGCTTGGCTGTGAGGAGCCCTTTGCTTCACCCCATGGTGACAATAGCTTTCAGATAAATGTGTCTTTCCCTTTGCATTCAGATTCATGCAATCTGAATGGCTGATTAAGTAGCCATCTGATGGCTGAGAGAGGCGGTTGTTTTTTACCCTGTCATGAAAGGCCTGGGAGACTTTCTACTTCTTGTTTTAATTAAATTTTAACCAAAGAATTATTTTTAAAGTAACCTTATATTTGAAAGATGAGTTTGCAATAAATAAATTAATTAATTAAAAGTGTGCCTTCTGGAGCCATGTGGGTTTGGTAAATTGCTGTTGATCATTCTCTTGCCAGTTTTGTTTGGAATACTTGTAGATGGTCTTCCTGCCATGTGCAACACTGCCCTGGGTGTGTCTTTTCCACTCTACAAGCTGTAACCCTGCAAGAATGGAGTCTCTTATTCCAGTTTTCTAATGTCATGGGGAACTCAGTGAACACCAGGGAGAGGAGTTCCTATCTCACTGCCTTTGTAGAAAAGTTTGCCTCTGTGCTCCGAGAACGGCGTTCCTCTGTCACCTAGGTGCTGGCCTGGATTTCACAGCAATGATGAATTGCTCTTTCGAATCTACGCTCAGTATGCTCATGTGTCAGAATACAGATGAGCCTTCCCCTAAGCAGCACAGGGTCAGCACAGTCAACTGTACCAAATTTGCCCAAGGTTGGATAATGGGACTCCTGAAGATTTGCATTTAAAGTGTGATCAGGCACATGTCAAGTGAGGGGGTGGGGGAAGAAGGGTCTAGACTGGCAAGGAGGGCAGGGGACAGCCTGACCTAAGCATCTGTTTAGGTGAACACCCATGTTACAAGTGATGGGGATGGGGTTGCTAGGCAGGTTCTTTTCATCTTTAAACACACGACTAAAATGGATTTGCTTTTGTAAGACTTCGCCATTGATTTCTGGGAACGTGACCACAGGCATTGCCTCTCGACGCAAAACAAAGTAACTGGACTGTTACATATGTAGAGTATTAGGTTTGCTGTGTGTAGGTTGAAAATTAGAGTCATTAGTAGTCAAACAATAGACAGTCCATTCTCTCAGATTTTTCCTGATACTCCTTAACCGCCATTACTTGCACAGAAACTTTGCAGCTGTTCAGCTATTGGTGGACTCCATAGGAGATACATGTGTGTAATGGAAACAATGTATATGGTTCTTTGGTTGCCATGGAGATGAGAAGAGCATCCCAAAGCCTTTGAGTTATGCCTATGCCATACATTGGGAAGGCGTGTCCGTTTCTTTCTCACTTACAAGACTTTTGTATCACTTCTTTTCTATGTGATCCCAGTGAATTTATTGGGGGCGGGGGTTGTAATTACGAAAATAGAAAACCACGCCTCGCTGTACTGCCAAATTCCTTGTACCCTACCCGAAGCATTTGTGCTTGCTGGCTGAGAAGCTGATCTTCCCGATAGAGCTGTGGCAGCATCGTGATCAGTTCACCGCATTCCAGGACCTTATCCACTGGGGTGGTCCATAGATGATGTAATAAAAAGAAGCTGTGTCCTCAGTTGATCCAGAGCAACTGCAAATCAAATCCGGAGTGTGGTGTGGTCTCTCTGTCATGTCTTGGGATGGAACTGTGGTTATTGTGACTGTGCTGGCACCCATTAAGA
The DNA here is from genome assembly GCF_014885135.2 of Alexandromys fortis. Classification (NCBI taxonomy): domain Eukaryota; kingdom Metazoa; phylum Chordata; class Mammalia; order Rodentia; family Cricetidae; genus Alexandromys; species Alexandromys fortis. The sequence continues at coordinate 302,989 of NW_026068613.1, forward strand.
GTCTGACTCTTTTGCGGGGCGGTGGTGGCACACACCTTTAGTTTCAACTCTCGGGAGGTAGAGGCAGGTAGATCTCTGTGAGTTCGAGGCCAGCCTGGTCTACAGAGTGAGTTCCAGGACAGGTCCCAAAGCTACAGGGAAACCCTGTCTCAGGTTGGGGTGGGGTAGGGAGTTGTGGCTCTTCCAACAGAGAGTCGGAGGGATGCTCGCTGCTGATTGAAAGGGGAACCCTTTTGCAACTCTGTGGACTCGGGTCCTTTCTGACAAGGCATCCAGATGGAGAGGTGAGAACCCAGTAGTCACTGAAAGAACATGCTCCGTGAAGCCTCCAGTTTATCCTCAACAAACTGGAGGGAACACACAATACCTTTCCAGCGACAGATCAGGGAGGGCCAAGGCTCTTGTGGCAAAAACAAGAGAAAAGTAGACAGGTTTGACTTTTATATAGCATGGGACACCTCATAAGAAAATGAAGACCCACTGAAACCTAACCACAAACATGTATATAATTGGTTTTAATTATGTTTTTGACACAGAGACTCGCATAGTTCAAGCTAGCCTTGAACTAGTTTTATGGCGTTAAATTCCTGGTCCCCTATCTCCACTCACCAAGGCCGGGATTACAGACACACACCACCAAACAGGGATAAAGCTTAAGTGTTTTAATGCTGAGCTTGAGGGCAAATGGGGGTGGGGTGTGGAGAAACACGATAGAGCAAATGATATGGTCTAATTGCAACAAGTTGCCAGCTGCCATGCCGCTTTCTTGGTTTCTCCTTAGTTTCCCTGTATCATCAGAGACAAGAAAACCCCCTTCTCTCAGTTGTTGGAGTAATAGTCCTATCACAGGAGGGTTCTGGGTCCTGCTTGGGGGAGGGACTTGGAACATCCTTTGTAGGTTTTATGATCTGCTTTGGGAGAGAATGGAGTGACCTTCAAACTCCATCTTATAATCCTCAGTGAAACCAAAGTGACATATTTGAGGGGGACATCTCTGAACCCCATTGGCGTCATTCCCCATCAGTGACCACTTCAAGATGTACCAAGCATCAGCCACCAAGCAAAAATAGGAACAACATGGGAAGGGGGGCATAAATCTAGCTAAGGATACGTTCTATACTCATAGGCTCCATTTCTAAATTTTATGTTAAGCTAATAAGATTTTAAAATAAGCCTTGAAAGCAAATTTGTGCCCAGTACATGAATACAAATTTTCATTAGCACAGCCATCCACAACCCTGGTGGGGTCCATTTCCTGAGGATACATAACAGCTAATGTTGGAGCCTGCACAAAAGACGGGGTTATGTTTAGCCCTCCGGCTTGTTCTTAGCTCTTCTCCGCTTGAAAGAGTCCCAGACTCATTTTGCCCTTTTGTGATATGTGCAAAAGCTGGCTGCACATCCCGAAGAAAAATCAGCCAGCGTGCTTTGCATCTGCTTAGGCTGACATCAGCAAAATGCGGCGCTTCTCGTTGGTGTAGGTTCAGGTTGCTGTGTGCAGGGTTTGCTTTGTCCTTAGGTCAGAAGTTTTCCCCCACCGAAAACATCTTCCTCTCAAACAGAATACTGCATCTTCCAGAAATCCACACATGAATCCCAGATTGCTTGCTTCTTACCAGGAAAAGATAGCCTGGTTATTCAGCTTTTGGTTGTCCCTGTGTTCTTGGGGAAGTCACAAGGTCTACCTATCCCTGGGGAAGAAGTCCAAGCTACTGAGGGCAGCGCTCCCAGGCCAGGGCCAAAGCTGGGCACGACACTGGCTCAGGATGGTCACTGCATGCCTCCAACTCAGCTCACCTATCAGTGAGCACAGTAATGATTCTTTCTTATGTCCCCCCTTTCTCCTCCCTTCCTTCCTTCTTCCTTTCTTATATTGCTCCCATTTCACTTCCTCCCTTCTTTCTTTTGCTAGCATGCTTTGAAGAATCAAATGGGAAAGGGGTATGAAATAATAATAATAATAATACATAGATAACTGCTTTTCTAAGGCCAAGATAAAACTCATGGAATGTTCCACTTGCCCAGGAATGTGAGGGGTGAGGAATGAAAGCCTCATTCCTACGGATACTGTCTCTTTCTTTTCCCCGTGAGTGAGCTACTGTAGAGAGAATGGTGAAAGCTGATGTGTTTGTTGGCTTCTGTGGGGATTTTCTTGTCATCCCTGTTGTTGAGGTTAGGGAGTTTGTTGGAGGCAGGCTCTCACCATATAGCCTAGTCTGGCCTCAAACATGCTATCCCCCTGCTTCAGCTTTCTAAGTACCGATGTTGCAGGCAGGCACCACCACACATGGTTAAATTTTGCTTGCCTGATCCATCCCATCCTTTTATGCGAAGCAGCGTAATTAAATTGTTTTCATTTGTTCTTGGTAATGATTTTGCAAGGCAAACCGGCCCAGTATTACAAAGTCATTGTGTGAAAGAAAGTAAGAGGACCGTTGAGGCCCAGTAGGGAAAATGCTTGACATGAAAGCCAGCCTGAGTTTTAGCTCGAGAACTCACAGTTCGATTCTGCCCTCCCGAGCAACTATGACCATGCAGCCCTTTCTCACCCGTAATAATGATGCTGACAATTGTAACTATAATAAGCAGTAAAATAAATGTTCATTGTTGTTTAAAAGACAGTAAGATATAATGGACTCATTTGTCCTGCAGGATTCACTGAGTGACATGTTCCTCGTAAGGTAGGGACCCTGAGCTGCAGCAGCAGAGGAGAAAACCAAGTGTTGGCCATTATGAAGTAGACACAGACAGTGACTACACAGTTTGGGTAGAAACTTTGAGGGGACCCATCGGCCACTGTCATGAAGAGTGACTTTGGAAGAGATGCGGGCCAGGAGATGCTCTCTTGGGAGGGATGCTCAGAAACAGAGACCCTGAGACGGTGACCAGCAGACTGTAACCAGCAGACTGGCTGGTTGCGGCAAAGGACTGTACAGGAAGTATTTGGTGGAAGTTCCCAGCACAGACTTTAATAGTAGGAATGGCTTGGGTTTTACTCTTTGGTTTTGCAGAAGAGTTTGACAAATGCTAAGGCACAGCATAGTGAAGTGTGGGAGTGTTATCTGAAGCTCACAGAGTCTGGCACAAAAACAAGTTTCTCTGATAATAGATTCAGAGATAGCGCTGCCTAGGATTAGCTAAGTGACAGACAGCATTTATTGAACATTTGTATTTACCATGCCCTGACACACACACCATGTATTTGTTTGTTGGTTTGCTCACTAATTTACTTAGTGTGCATGTGTGTATATATGTCCATGTGTGTTCAGGTATGTGCACATTCATGTAGAAGCCAGAGAGCAATGTTAGATTTTTTTCCTTAATCCCTCTTCACCTTATTATTTATAACTTATTTAACCTTATTTTGTGTGCATTGTTGTGAAGGTGTCAGATACCCTAGAATTGGAGTTACAGACAGTTGCAAGCTGCCATGTAGGTGCTGGGAATTGAACCCGGGTTCTCTGGAAAAGCAGCCCATGCTCTTCACTGCTGAGCCATCTTTCCAGCCTCATCTTACTTTTCTTTCAGTGTGGATATGCATCTGTCTGTGTGAATGAGTGCCCACAGAGGCTACAAGACATCATTGGCTTCCCTGGAATTGGAAAATGACTGAGCTACCTGATGTGGATGTCAGGAATTGAACTCCTGTCCTCTTCAGAAGCAGCCAGTACTCTTCAACATTCCAGACCATCCTCCAGCCACTCCACATTTTGTTTTTGACACAGACTCCCACTACATAATCCTCACTGGCTTGGAACTCTATTAGCCCAGGGTGGCCTCTAGTGCATAGAGACTAGCGTGCCTCTCAAGTGCTGGAGTTAAAGGAATACACCACCATGTCAGGCCCCTCCACATTCATTTGAGACAGGATCTCTCAGTGAACCTGGAGCTCTCTGACTTGACTAACCTGGCTGGTCAGCAAGCCCCAGGGATCTTGTTTGCCTCCTCGGTGCAGGGTCTATGTCTAGCTGTTAAGTGCCTTCTGGGGATCAAACGCAGCTTGTGGCATCAATCACCTTACCAACTGAGCCATCTCCTCAAAACCTATGCACCTTCAGTCTCCTAGACAACACTACTATTCTGATGTAAGAAAGAGAAAACTGAATTCTGGAGATACTTAATAGCTTATCCATGGTCACATGACACAGTCATGTGATGAAGAAGCCCTAAAGCTGAGACTCAATAATCATGTCAGTGTGGTCCTTGGGGCCCGGACTCACAGACTAAATCTTTTTGTTTCATTTTGTTTGTTTCTCGATTGTTTTGGTTTTGAAATAGCATCTTTCATGTATCCCGGAATGGTACAAAACTCCATATGTAGCCCAGGCTGGCCTCAAACTCCTGGTTTTCCTACCTTTCTCTCTTGAGGGCAGGCATTAGACATGCACCCACTATGACCACCTAAAACTGTTCAAGAAACTTCATGAGAATATTGCAGAAGCTCAAGGCACCCGTGGGGTGCTTGGGTCTTTCAGAACATAGTTAGAGATTCATGACTTACCTCTAACCGCCTCATTTACAGGTGAAGACATGGGGGCGGTCACTTGTCTGTGAGCTGGGACCTGAAAGTGGCCTTGGCTGTCCCACAGTCATTCATTTAATCTACAGCCAATCCCCTTCTTCTCCTCCTCCTTCTCGTCTTCTTCCTCACCTTCTTTTCCTTTTCTTTGCTAAGGTACTAGAGATTCTCAGGTCCTTGGATATGCAAGGCAGGACAATTTTGTTCTGAAATCAACTCATGTTTGGGCTGCTTGATTCAATTAAATCCCCACCTCCATGAAAGCTTAGGGCAGAATTTCCAGGCAGAAGTCTAGTTGTCAGTTTTATCCCCAATGCCATGACAAACACCACAACCAAAGCAGCTTAGAAAAAGAAGGATTTATTTGGCTTCCAATTCCAGGTCATAGCCTACGCTGAGCAAAGTGACAGTAGAAACTCAAAGCAGGTTTTCTGCATCCTGGCTTGCCCAGGTTAGCTAACTAGCTGCCTTACACATTCCAGGACCACATGCATAGGGAATGGTGCTGCCTGCAGTGGGCAGGGCCCTCCGCCATTAATTAGTAAACAAGAATTCCTCATAATTGGCCAACAGACCAGTCAGATTTGGGCAATCTGTCCACTGAGACTCCCTCTTCAGGTGATGGCTGTATCAATTTGACAGTTACCCATAACGAGGGCAGTGCCCCTTTCCGAGCTGACCCAGCCTGCCATGGTTGCTGAGATGCAACCCCAGCCCCTAGGTCTGAAGATCTCTCTACCACAGGTGCTCAGGGTACCATGTTTAATTTGGGTCTCCCAGTCCCTGGGCCAGGACTATTCTTTCCATCTTACAGATGGAGAAGTTGATTCGAAGAGACAATAAATATGCTTAAGGTGATGTGACCGCCATTGGCAGAGTTTCAGTGAGGACGCAGGCTCCATCTCTCTCGTGCCTACTGTCATCTCATGACCTCTGCTGCTCGTGAGAAACATTTTCTGGATCCATACGTGATTTCAAAAGCTGGCGGTCTAGCTTAGAAACCCCCACGACAAGGTTGACAACAGTCCGTGAAGAATCCTGCCCTCAGTGTGAAATAGCAGCCGCTGCTGCTGGGAAACAGGTGAGCCCACCACGGTAGTGGGTCAGGAAAGGCCAGGGTTCTCCACGAGAGCATGCATGAAAGGTCAAGATGAATGTGAAGATGAATCTTGTAGCTGCTACAAAAACCCCCGTAGCTTCTGCTCCTGGGAAAATCCCGTGTGTTCTGACCCTTACGATGTCCATCTGTGGCCTATTAAATAGTTCCTTCCTTCTTAGCCCTGACCTCTGCCCACAGTTATACCAGGATAATGATGTGCCGGCATTGGAAAGGATTCCTGCTTCTCTAAAAGCTGACCCGCTTTGTCTTACCATCCCATGTTTGTCCCTGGGAGTTATGAAACCAAACGCAAAGATCTCCTGAAATAGAAACCACAGTTACAGATTGGTGGACACTCTTTTGACCGTCCGTGGTTCTCGTGGAGAACTGTGACCTTCCCCAGAAAATGTCCCTTCCAAACATGCCTCTCTGGTAGAAGGGTGATCTGGAGCTGAGGCACCTAAGAAGATAAAAACAATCAACAAGAAAATAAGCAGTCTCTGTCCTCACCGTCTTTGCCAAAGAACGCAGCATCGAATATTAAGGTGTCTTCCTACCCTGTGCTCTGAAGATGCCAGTCATTTGCAGGTGACAAGCTTAGACCCTTCCCAGCCTCCAGAGGGCACCAGAGGAACTTCATAAAGAGCTTTGTTAACCAGCCTTTTCTTACCAGCTCGTTCCCCACACATTGGGCCCCCCATCCCACAGCTGTTGAGACACACACCCCCCCATCCCTTTATACTATGTTGCAGCTTCTCTTTACCTCCATTGTTCACTGCTGAAAACGCTACTTTAGAGTTCTAAGCCACCCCAGTGAGACCTGCTCCCTCGCTGGTGTCTCCCATGGGCATGCGCATGTGAAGAACACAGGAAAACTAGTTCTTTTCTCTTCTTACTCTGTCTTTTGTTATTAGGGTCCAGCTAAGAACTTAGAAAAGTCCCAGGGAAACTATTTCTCACTAACGAGGCCTCCCACCTACAAGGAGGCCACCACGTAGGCTTCCATTAGAAAACAGTTGAAAGGCACCATGACCACTGTGGCCTTCCCTCCTCATTCTCTCCGCCCACTGAACAGACACAGTCTGCAATTCTTCCCCACTGGGCACTGTGGGCTGCGGGCTGAAGTGGAGCTTAATGGGTGAGTAGGAAGGACTTGTAGACCACAAGGACACGTCATACCCCAGCCTGCTTTGCAGCATTTCCTTCAGGGACAGTTCTTAACCTCTGAGACCTCTGGACTCTTGTGACATTAAAAAGTTCTGGTTTTGTGTTTTTAAAGATTCTTGTAAATTTTAAACTATGTGCATACATGTTCTTTCTTTCTTGTGTATGTATGTGTGTACGTGTGTGTGTACAGGTGTGTGGCTGTGTATATGTGTGCATGTGCCCTTGGAATCTAGAGGAAGACATCAGATCCCCCTAGAGGTAGAGTCTCAGGCTCATGGCTTCAGACACACTGTCCATCATGGCTAGACTAGAGTGGCATTGTAACTAGAGCGTTGCTACCTGTGAGTGGCAGCAGTATTTGGTGGTTGTTTATTCATATTATGGTGGGCAGGAAAACAGAAAGCTAGACCAGAACTGGAGAGGTCTGTGACTTCCAATGTCCCATTCCCAATAACCTATGTAGACTAGCTAAGCACATGACCCAAAGGTCACACAATCAACACAGACCATATAGACCAGCTAAGTACATGACCCAAAGCCGACCTCACAGTTAACAACGACCATGTGGACCAACTAAGCACATGACCCAAAGGCCACACAACCGGCACAGACCATGTGGACCAGCTAAGCACATGACCCAATGGCTGCACAGCCAACACAAACCCTGTAGACCAACTAAGCACATGACCCAAAGATTGCACAGTCAACACAAGCTATGTAAACGAGCTGATCACCATGACCCAATGGCTGTACAGCCAACACAGACTCTGTAGATCAACTAAGCACATGACCCAAAGATTGCATAGTCAACACAGGCTATGTAAACGAGCTGATCACCATGACCCAATGGCTGTACAGCCAACACAGACCCTGTAGACCAACTAAGCACATGACCCAAAGATTGCACAGTCAACACAGGCTATATAAACGAGCTGATCACCATGACCCAATGGCTGCACAGCCAACACAGACCAGCCCGAGAGTGACGTTTAAACACAACAGTCAGTCAGGGGCATTGCACATTTAAAACAAAGTAAAATCTCCTTTAATGTTTGAGAAAATTATGTCAAACATCCTTTTAGACTTCAAAATAAATGACTAGAGAGATGGCCCAGTGGCTAAGAGCACAGGCGGCTTTTCTGGATGACCTGGATTATAATCCTAGCACCCGCATGGCAGATAACAACTCTCTGTAACTCCTGCTCCAGGGATCTGATGCCTTCTTCTGACCTCTATGGGCACCAAGATCACACAAGGTATACAGACATGCCTATAACACCCATATACATAAAATATATTTTTAAAGAGTAGTGTTTACATCTCAGATCCATTCAACCTTAAATTCATATACTCGTGGCAACCTATTATAAAAGAGTCTGTCTCACGTAATGAGAGAAGTGAACAGAGATTGCTTATTTGCATGTTTTAATCTCTCACCAGAGCATATTTTTCTTAAAAAAAAAATAACAAAGAATTGTTGTCCCATGTCCAATCATCTTAGAGAGGCATAGAAGAGTTGATTGAAAATGGTGCTGGCATAACTAGAACTGGACATCAACATGTAGAAGAATGCAAATAGATTCATATCTATCACCCTGCACAAAAAGTCCAAGTGGATAAAAGACCTCAACATAAAACCAGATGCACTGAACCTGATAGAGGATAAAGTGGGAAATAGCCTTGAACAAAGTTGCACAGGAAAATACTTCCTGAGCAGAACTCTGATAGGAACACTAAGATGGATCATTAATAAGTGGGGCCTCATGAAACCGAAAGGCTTCTGTACGGCAAAGGACATCATCAATAGGACAAAATGGCAGCCTACAGAATGGGAAAAGATCTTCCCCAACCCCACATCTGACAGAGAGCTCATCTCCAAAATAAAGAACTCAAGAAACCTAGACATCAACAAATCAAATAATCCAATTTAAAATGGGGTATATTCTAAAGAGAGAATTCTCAAGAGAGGAATCTCAAATGGCCAATAAACACTTAAAGAACTGTTCAGCATCCTTAGCCATTAGGGAAATGCAAATCAAAATGCCTCTGAGATTTCACCTTACGCCTGTCAGAATGGCTAAGATTAAAAACACTGATGACAACTCATGCTGGTGAGGATGTGGAACAAGGGGCACGCTCCTCCATTGCTGGTGGGAGTGCAAACTTGTCCGGCCACTCTGGAAATCAATGTGGTGGTTCCTTAGAAAATTAGGAATTGGTCTACGTCAAGACTCAGGATACCACAGTTGGCTATATACCCAAAGGATGCTCAGTCATACCACAAGGACACTTGCTCAGCTATGTTCGTAGCAGCTTTATTCATAATAGCCAGAACCTGGAAACAACCTAGATGTCCCTCAACCAAAGAATAGATACTGAAGACGTGGTACATTTACACAATGGAATATTACTCAGCTGTTAAAAACAACGACATCAGGAAATTTGAAGGCAAATGTATAAAACTAGAAAAAAAATCATCCTGAGTGAGGTAACCCAGACCCAGAAAGACAAACACAGTATGTTCTCAGTCATAAGTAGATATCAGCTAAAAGGAAAAGGATGGCCACGCTATAATCCACAACTCAAGAGAGGCTAGGTAACAAGGAGTACCCAAGGAGGACACTTGGATTTCTCTGGGAAGTAGAAACAGAAGAGACTGGGGTGGGTGGGAGTGGGAACAATGAGGGACCAGGAAGGGATGGGGTTGGGGTAAGAGTACTGAAAGAGACAACCAGAAAAGGGGGCATTTCAGGATCAGGTAGAAACCTGGTACAAGGAAAACTCCAACTCCTAACAATAAGGGATATGTAGCCTGCACTGACCAGGCAAGACTGGGTTGCCTTGCCCAGTGGAGGGATTGGGACACCAACCCAGCCACATAACCTTCAACATACGGTCTGTCTTGCGTATGGGATGTGCTGGGATAAGGGTGGCACAGAGATTGTGGGAGTGGCCAACCAAAGACTGGTTCAGCCTGAGGCCCCTGCCATGGGAGTGAGCCCACCCCTCACACTGCCTGGAGTGCCAAGGCCCAGAGGCTGGATGGCCCAGAGACCTAGGATAGAACCAAACACAATTGGAGGGGGGAATGTCGATGTAATGACACCTAACAATATTCTGCTGCACTCATAGAATGGTGCCCAGCCCAATAGTCAGCAGAGAGGATTCATCCAGCAACAGTGGAAATAGATGCAGAGACCCGCAGCCAAACATTACGCTGAGCATGGAGGATCCTGCAGAAGAGGGAGGAAGGGTTGTCGGAGCCAAAGAGGTCAAGAAGATCACAAGAAACCCCACAGAATCAACTAACCTGGCTCATAAACGCTCACAGAGACTGAAGCAACGACCAGGGAGCCTACATGGGACTGACTTAGTCTCTCTACATATATGTGACAGCTGTGTAGCATGGTCTTCTGGCAGGACCCCTAACAGTGGGAGCAGGCCCTGTCTCTGATGCTTTCACTGGCTTTTGGGAACCTACTCCTCATACTGGGTTGCTTTGCCCAGCTCTAATACAAGGTGATGTGCTTAGTCTTACCATAACTTGATATGCCATGTTTTGTCAATATCCATGGAGGGACTGGGAGGAGAGGAGACAGGGGAAACTGAGGTCGGATGTAAGCTAAATAAATAAATAAGGTTTAAAAAGTGGGCTGACTGAGATCGAAGGAAGGGTGAATGGATACGTGGATCAGTCAGTAGATGAAAGGGTAGAGTAGAGAAGCAGATGGGTGTACGGATTTCAAACTCGAGTGAATGGATTGATGTATTCCCTAACAACCACTAGAAATCATTGTCCAAGTTATAAATACAAAATATATAAGAAGGTCAGGCAAAAATTACCTAGCCTATAATTACCTATAATTTGCCCAGTAAACTAAAAAAAAAAAAAAAAAAAAAAAAAAAGCAAATCAAAGATGACTTCACCTAGACAGAGGCATTTCGACCTTTCCTTTGCCCTGTCTTCCCCAGAGACTCAGTCAGTTGACTTACCATCACTACCCACTCATGTGGTAGGGCAATATGTCACTGGTACCTCACTCACACCTCTCAATGGCAATGACACCTGTAGCCCCAAATGTTCCACCAGGAGGTGTTTGAGGGGCGGCTCAGAGGGAGCTCCGAGTGGGTGGAGGAATCGGGACGTCAGGTCTCAGAGCTACAGCCTCCTCCCTTCAAAAGCCTGCCTGTACCTCAGCACCTACAGGAAGCTGTCAAAGGGTGTGTTTGGCGCGGCCAGCATGTGGTGGGGAGTTCTCAGCTTGCTGTCCTGGGTCCCATTGCAAGGTAAGGACTTAGAGCGAACTGGGTTTTTGTTTTGGTTTGTATTTTGCTCGGCAGACTTAACATTTTTTTACTAAACTTACCTGTTAGTCCACTGTGTTCATGGAGGACCTACTACAGAAGACAACTCAGGTAATTTTGCTAATACTTCTCTAGCTGAACTCAGCCCACACACCCAGGTACCGTGCCTATTCTGTCTCCTGTCAACTGCTCTTCAGGGACTAGGGACAGTGTGGAACACAGCTGTGGATCTGGTAACTGCGAAACGTAACTGGCTTCCTTGTCAAAACGTCGTTGTGTACAAGTCTTTGTCAAATATTTTAATTTCTCTAAATTCAGCTTTTTCGTCTTTAGATGGAAATGTTACTAAAAGTTTGGCCTGTCACATTTCTCATTAAAAGAAAATCTCAAATGCAAAAGCTCTTTGAAAGTGGTGAGGCACTACTCAATTCTAGTTTACTCCAGAGAGAATAAGATCCCCGTGAAAACCAGCTACTTTTAAGAGTGCATTTGTTTTTAATTCTATGCGTATGAAAGTTTTGCCTGCCTGAGTCTGTGTACCCTGTGCACACAGTGTCCGAGGGGGCCAGAGCGGAAGTTGGATCTTTGGGAACTAGAGTTACAGATGGCCTTGAGTTGTCACAGGAGCTGGCAATGAACCCGAGTCCTCTGCAAGAGCAGCCAGTGCTCTTAACAGCTGAGCCATCTCTCCAGCCCTGAAGGCCACGTCCTTCATAGAAATAAATCAGTTCTGTTGCTAGAGTTTGGTTTCTGAAGCCTAATTCTACCATAGAGTTATGAACATTAGAGAAAAGGGCAGTGACCTTTTGGGCTTGGGTCACATTAGTCCTACCCAAAAGTGGGGGAAAGGGTGAGGGATCATTTCCTGGTGTCACAGATGGTCCTTGTGTCAGATGGATGGGAAGGGACCACATACAGAGAGCAGTTGCCAAGCCTGGTAAGCGTGTTTGCTTCCAAGCAGTGATTCTCCTGGCCTGTGTCGGGTCACGTGACTATCCTGCTCAGATGCTTTCATTTCAAATGGCAACCGAAGGACGCTATTTAGGGATGGGGGTGGGGGCAGAAAGTTGTTTTTTTTTTTTTTTAGTTTTACATAGTTTTTCAATTCCCTGATCTTTATATTTCAATTATGCCTTCCTTTCCTTTCCCTGTACCCTGAGGCACTTAACGAGGATTCCATTTTGGTAACGAATGACATTAGCTTCTTGAGTAAGTGGCTTACAGAACAGCTAATGCATTCTGAAAGGGTGCATTTAGACAGCCAAAATTAGTATGATTTCAATTATTCCAAGGTTTAAAGTCTTCGGCTGACCTTAACTTTCCATGCTTCAAACATTTCCCACGTTAAAAAAAAAAAATCCCATAGAAATAGTTTTTTTTTTAATAAACAGCAAAAAACAAAAAAAATCGTATCTTGAGATAAACCTATTCTGAGCACAGCAGTGCACATCTGTAAGATCAGCATTTGGGGCAGGAGAATCACCATGAGTTCAAGATCAGTCTAGGCTATGTCGTGGAAATCAGTAATTGCAAGGCAGCATGGCAAGACCCTGTCTCAAAAAATAAGAAAACAAATAGATAAACCTAAGACAAGTCTGCCAGGACAGGCAACCTGTGTGTGCACATGTAGGCTGGCGCCTGCTGAGGCCAGAAGCATCAGATCCCCCAGGAACTGAAGTTACCCATGTGTGTGCTAGGCATCAAGCTAAGGTCCTCCTGCAAGAGCAGGGTTCTCTTACCTGCCCAGCCATCTCTCCAGCCCTGAAACTCTGTCTTAACGAGGATGAAGAACCTGAGGCTTATGCTGACTTAGACATTTTGAAAGGTTCCATACTGAAAGAACCCAAACTGAAAATTCCCCCACCTAGGTGACACAGACCCTCGGTGGGATTCGAACCACTGCTGCTCACTCTGACCTAAACCTGCTCAGGCTCCTCAGGGTCCAGTGGGCAGGAGCTGACTGTGCTGCTTCTTATCAACATCAGCTTCCACACAGCTGCAAATCCTCAGCTGACTTTAGCAAATTAGGCAGTAGAAAAAAATCACTGCGGTGGCTTCTGAGGCTGCCAGAGATTTGCAGACAAAGGAATTTCAAGATCTTGGGCCCTGCCCCTGTGGATAAAACGTAATGACAAGGAGTCTGGGCGTTTTTGTTTGTTTGTTTGTTGTTTTTCCAAATTCATTCCTCTCCTTTACCTTGTGGCTGATGAAAAGGTCAAACCCAGGCTGTTTCCAAGCCTCTTTTCTAGCTGCAAGAAGGAAGGGCTTCTGCAAACTGAAGAATTCCTTTGTTCCCCTGCATCCCTGCAACGAGTCAGCCTCTTTATGATGGCCTGGGAAATTATTTGATTTTGACAAGTCTAATCGATTTTCACATCTGCAGGTTCTCTGCCAGGTCTGTCTAAAAATCATACAAATCTCTTCTTGTAATGATCTTCCCTGAAGTGCATCTCTGCCTACTCGTCCAAGAGAGCCGTAGAAACAGGATCTGAGAAATCACGCACATGTTTTTAGCTTTAATTCGGTTCAAGTCTCTATTGTTTGATGTCACAATTGCAGAGGAAAACTAAGAGTTCTCTTAAAATATTTGTCTCTGAAGATTTACACTGCCCTTTCAACTAATATCTTTAAAAACTACCTTTATTCTAGTCCCTGGGAGTCCATAGTGAGCGGTCGGCACACTGCCTCCACTTGTAGCCATTTGTGATCCATTAACGGGACTGTCCCTCTAACCACACAAGTGTAAAGGAATGTGCACTTAGTGCTGAAACCATCAAAGCCTTTCCGTATCTAGAAGAGAGATTCAGTCCGTTGGAAGGAAGGAGGTGAAGGCCTGTTTTCAAGTGTGTTTTTTTATATGTGCGTGTGCATGTAGTATGCATGCATGCATGTGTAAACTTGTGTGTACAAGTGTGTGCAAGCCCATGTTTGGTAGTGAAAACTCTTCCTTGATCACTCTCCATTTATTCATTCAGAGGCAGGGTCGCTCCGTCAAACCTAGAGCTTGCCAGTGTAGCTGCTCTAACTGGCCAGCTTGGTCCAGAGATCCCGTCTCTGCCTCCTGAGGGTGGGAATGGCAAAGGAACCATTGCTCCCACCAAGCATCAATGTGGGTTCTAGGGAATCCAAACGCCCCTCTTCTTGCTTGCTCGGCAGCATGTGCATTAAGCACGGAGCAGTTCCTGGAGTCTTCTACTTGGACGTTTTGACAAAAGTTGCAATCTATGAGTTGAGTCTCCAGAAAGAGTCTTGAGGGAGATAAGAAAGGCTCTGAGCTAGCCATGAGAATGGCTGGGCAAGAGTGACTTTTCAGCCTGAATCTTCCAGGACCCAACAAGTGTCCCTTCACTTGGGCTGTCTGGAAGGAGCATCATCAAGTGAGACATGAAAATGTGTGATGAAATCATCAGGAGCTTTAGCCTGATGCCTACACACAAAGCCTTATTTTTCTTTAAGAATTATATGTGTATGTGTGCGTGATATGAAGGGGGCAGGGGGCAGGTATCAGTGAAGGACAAAAGCATCAGATCCGCCTGGAGTCAGAGGCAGCTGTTAACTGTAGGGACTAGGAACTGAACTCGGGTTCTCTGCAAGAGTCATATGTGCTCTTTTTTAACTTTTTTATTTTATTTTATTTTAATAACATGAGTGTTTTATATGCACATATGCCTGTTCACCCATATGCATGCCTGGTGACCTCCGAAATCCAAAGAGTGCATTGGATCCCTTGGAACTAGAGTGACAGACAGTTGTGAGCCGCAACTCTGGGTGCTGTGACTCAAACTGTGCTCTAGAAGAGCAGCAAATGCTCTTAACTGCTGAGCCGTCTCTCCGGCCCCAGGAAATACTTTAAATGAAGGGAAGCATAATGTCTTTAAAATGTCGGTCTAAAAGCTAATGGATGGTGAATTAGGGGAGGGACAGTTAGAAGACAGTTGCTGGAATGGTTCAGCAAGAAGCAATTGGGACACTCTGCCAAGGCCACAGCAGTCGTGGGGAAAAAAAGACTGGATTGATTAAATCAGTGCTTGCGAGAGATGAGAGGCTAGTGTGCTTGTCGGATGTCTGGGTGCCATGGCTGGTGACCACATTAACTAATGTAAGGAAATGCTGGGATGGAGCCTGCGGCTTATCTGTGTTAGTGAGGAAAGCCGGAGAGACACAGGGGACAGGAAAGATCCTGGGTTCCAACTGGACACAGAGAGGCACAGGGGACAGAATAGGACAGATTCCAACTGCACATGCTAAGTTTGAGACCCTGCAATAGACTTGCTCTGATTGCTTTTGAATTTATTACATACAACAATGGGGCATAAGGCAATTTTTAAAAATGAATATTCTCTTGCTTTTTCAGTTTCTCTGATAACCTATATAGAGTAAAGACCCTCCACAGAAACTGTCCCCTAATGCTGGGAAGGGCCAAGAGTTCTTAGGAAGTCCCTGGCTTCCTTCAGCTGTGTGGGCTTCAGGAGGTGGGCGTGACTACCATGCGCCCTTTGCTTGAAAATTAGTCACACGCGCTTTGATGAGACACCATCTACCATTTTGTGGGTGGTGTATGTGTGAGAAAGAGTGTGTGTGTATGTGTGAGTATGTGTGCACACATGTGTGCTGTGCATATAACACAAAGGTCAGTAGAGAATATTGGATACGCCTCCTCGAATGTTCTTTCTCTCGTGGCCTTGAGGCAGAATCTCCATTAAGTTTGAATCCCACTTGTTTTAGCCAGCCTGGCCTGAGCTGCCACCAGAAATCTGCCCATCTCTGAACCTCTGACACCTGGATTACAAGCACACGCAAACCACACATACATGCCTAGTTTTTCTTTTATGTGGGTGCTGGGGATTTGAACTCAGGGCCTCATGCTTGCTGAGCGTGTGTTCTTACCCACTGAGCCACCTTCCAAGTCCAGGACCGCTAGCTAGTTTACCTATGAGAGGGAAGAGATGACGAGGAGTCCAAGCTCTGTTTCTGTAACGTCCGCATGACGGAGTGTTGGCAAGCCTCTATCGTGTCTCCACAGCAGACTGCATACACCGTGGCCTCACAAGATTGCAACGCAGTCTGAGTGCGTAGCAAGCCACGTTCTCCAGTGTGTGTGAATCCTGAGTACAAGTGATGAACAGGGACACGGAGGACTGTGAGGCAGCTCAGTGGGTTAGGTTCCTGTGGCCAAGACTTCTGAGCTGATTTGGAACCAGGAGGTCCACACGGTGAGAAGTGAATCCCACAAATTGTTCTCTGACCTCCACCTGTGCACTAGGATGCACTCACCCACACACAGCCTTACACAAACGTACACAGAGATGGAGATGCATAGCATGAATAATAAAAACCCAGAGACAGGTACTGGGGTTCACCCTGAAGGTCAGAAAAGCACAGCAGCCAGCCACTGGCTCTTACCTCTACCTCAGACTGAAATGGCGATCCTGCCTCCACAAATCCTCAGAATGAGACTGAGTGTGAGAGCTGTCTCCTCCCGTTTCATATTCCTCTCTAGTGCTGGGATTAAAGGTGTGCACCACCACTGCCCGGCCTCTATGGAAAACTAGTGTGGCTACTGGGATTAAAGGAGTATGTGCCACCACTGTCTGGTCTGTATGGCTGATCCATATGGCTGTTTTACTCTCTAATCTTCAGGCAAGCTTTATTTATTAAAATACAAATTAAATATCATGAGAGAGAGACAGAGGGGGGAAGGGAGGGAGAGAGAAAAAAGAGAGAGAGACAGAGAAGTACCAGGTTTTTCCTTTTAGGACCACCAACTAACTCCCAAATCATGATACGGAGACTTATTATTAGTTATGAATGCTCAGTCTTACCTCTTTTCTGGCTAGCTCTTTTAATTTAAATTAACCTGTTTCTCTTTACCTTTTACTTTTCTTTCCTTCTGTACATCTTACTTTCACTGCTTCTTGTGTCTGACTGCCTGGGAGCTGCCTGGCATCTGGTCCCGGGGAACTCCCTGTTCTGTCCTCCTCCTTGTCTCCTCTCCTCATTCTCCCCTTTTCTTTTGAGCCTAGATTTCTCCCCCTATTTATTTTCTGTTCTCCTGCCCCACCTATCCTTTCTCTGCCTAGCTATTGGCCGTTCAGGTCTTCATTAGACCAATTAGGTGCCTTAGGCAGACAAAGAGAAACAAATGCAACACATCTTTACATAATTAAACAAATGCAACAGAAACAAATATAGCATGCCTTTACACAGCTAAAGTAATATTCCACAGCATAAACAAATATAACACCTCTTTCCATAGTTGAATATTCCACAACAGATGATAGATAGATAGATAGGTAATGGATAGATAGATAGATAGATAGATAGATGATAGATAGATAGATAGATAGATAGGCTATTAAATATATGTAATCATCTTTTTAAAGGACAAGAAAAGAAGAAAAGAGTCCATTGGATCAGTCTCAGCACTGTAAAAATAACTATACTTCATGCATTTGCAGCGTGATGAAATCTCCTAACCACACAGTCCATAAGAAAAGACTCAAAGGGTGGCCTTGTTACACATGGTCATTCTTGGCTACATGCATCCAGTCGCTGAGGTAACCAAGCCCAGAAGACAGTCATCCACTCAACACGACCTAAGCAGGAGGCGGTGAGACCTTACAGCCACTCCTTGCTGAGTCCCACACAGGGCTGATCTACAGAGGAGAGAGTGCTGCAGGTCAGACAGGGTGAAGCAGGAAGTTGGCACATGCCATGTAGGGCGTGAGCAAAGCTAAGGGTGAATGAGAATACCGTCAGTGTATCGCTAGCATCGACGGGGAGGAAGTGGTGAGCAAAAGCAAAAAAACCCACACCTCGTTGCTCTGACGACAGGTGAAAGTTGGAGTCCCAACTTAGGTAAAAGAAAAGTGAGAAGACAGCTAAACTCACTGTTCAGCATCCACCAGCCCGACGAGGCGCGTGCACGGCTCCTCCTCGGAAGGCTTCTCCCTCAGGACTCGGCACAGCATCTTCCCCTTGCACCCTTTGACAGACCTAGGCATTCCAAGTAATATTTGAAGTTATTGTTTTAAGCAAAGCTGGGTGGGCCTGTGGCTTCGTGATGGGCTAGTCTTTTCTACACCAATTTCCTGCTGCGGGATCGAACCTGGGGCCAAAATGAGATCAGTAAAGCCCAAAGCAGGGAGTGGCGGCACAGCCGAGCTCTGCCCCTCAGTCGCAGGTCTTCCCATGGCCGTCCCTGGGGTCAATAGACGTGGTTAGTCTGACCAGCAGCCACACACGTTAAGTTCTCAGCAGCAAAAGCAACATCTTAGGGTGAATAATGCCTCCGCCTTGCTAAAAAGCCACAGTGCGGTGCAGTTTATCACAATCTGAGGACGACACTGTCGGCGTCTGCTGACTGTTTAATTCACGAGCATGAGATTATTTCCCATGAGGGGACCCAAGCAGAATCCTGGCTGCCAGCCTCATTGCTTATTTTTGAAAACACGGATGTCTTGATTACTTGGTTACTTAGTAATTGAAACTGAGGCCTGTGGCACACTAGGCACCGACTCTACCAATGGAGCTGTACCTGCAGCGCCACAGATCTTTTCGTGTGTGTGTGTGTGTGTGTGTGTGTGTGTGTGTAAGTGTGTGAAAGCCAGAGGTAAATGTTGAGTATATTCAACATCGCTCTATACTTTTTTGTTGCTGTTGTTTTTGTGTTTTTGGAGACAGGCTGTCTCTTTGAACCTGAAGCTCATCCATTATGCTGGATTGGCTGGCGGCAAGCCCCAGGGTTCTCCTGTCCCCAGCTCCACGGGACTGGGATTGCAGATGAATACTCTGCGCCTATTATATATTTTTTACTGGGTGCTGGGGTCCAAGCTCAGATCCCCAGGATTGCGTGGCAAGCTCTTTACAGACCAAGCCATCTCTCCAGCCTCACAATGGCGCGCTGTTCTTTTTCTGCATTGGCTGATGGTACAGGTGTTTGTCAGCTAGAATGAAAACCGTTTTCCCATGAGAAGCAGTATGAATACAACACACAGACTGGGGGTTATTCTCGCTATAGACTACATGGAAATGAAGAACTAGAGATGGAATGCACAAAAATTAAATAAACAAATAAAATAAAGGCTGTCCTAGTGCGTCCCCAGAGCTCCCCCGAAGCATTGTTCCTGATATTTAAAATGATCTCAAGGATGCTGGGTATAGTGTACATGTCTGTAAATCCAGCACTTAGGGGGCTGGGACGGGAGGACCAGGAGCTCAGCGCCTGCTTGGGCGATCTAGTGAGTTCAAGGAGGGTCTGAACTACATGAAGCATTGTTTCAAAAAAAGGTTATTTTTCCCACAGTGTGTGTTATCAGGAGGAAATGACTTCCTTCCTTTTTTTCAATTTTAGGTTGGAGATAGGGCTTTAAAGCATTTGCTGTTCATAATTTACAGGTGTAGCGTTCTTCTAGTTGGATAGTTTTTACACCCTCCTGGGTAAGAATTATATTAATACCAAGGAAAGGCAGTTTAGTTTAAAACTTGAAGCAATCATGAACGATGATGAATGTGCCAATTCAGCAAAAAAAAAGGAAAAAAGTTTTTTCTTCCTTTATGTTCTTTCTGGAACAATAAAATTGTCACTGTTTAGAGTCAATTCTTCATCATTCTCGAGGGTTGTGATTTGGACAAATTAAACTCATACATTTGCTGGAGAAAGTCCCTCTGTGGGAGAAGCTAACTGGGGTGGATCTGCATAACTCCCAGTGACCAGTTGCCCCAACAAGTCACTAGAGCATCACTGTGTGTGTGTGTGTGTGTGTGTGTGTGTGTGTGTGAGAGAGAGAGAGAGAGAGAGAGAGAGAGAGAGAGAGAGCACATGTGTGTGCATGTGTGTGCTTGCACACAGACATGCTTGTATGTATGTTGGGGATTCAACCCAGGGCTTCTCCATGGCTAGGAAGCACCTTGTCACCGAGCAACACCAGGACCTGCAATTTCTCCCCCACAGCCTC
This sequence comes from Alexandromys fortis, assembly GCF_014885135.2. Taxonomy (NCBI): domain Eukaryota; kingdom Metazoa; phylum Chordata; class Mammalia; order Rodentia; family Cricetidae; genus Alexandromys; species Alexandromys fortis. Next base: position 323,036 of record NW_026068613.1, read on the forward strand.
ATACACAGCTGATGTAACACACAAATTTGCAAATCACCCATTTTATAAACTGAGTGGCTCCCCGGGGCTCTGGCGGTTCCTCACTCTGATAGGCCTATGTAGTTACAGAGGTGTGGATGAGTCCACACCTGAGTACAGATTCCAGTCACCTGTGACCTTGAGCCCGCTGGGTTCACTCTACTGTAGAGTGAGCAACAGATTTTTTTCTCTGGGCCTGGGCAGCAGCTTTTGCTACCAGAGCGCTTGCTGCCAGACTTGACAACCTCAAATCATGGGACTCACTTGGCAGAGGAACGAATTGAGTGCCTGGGGGTTGTTCTCTGGAGACCACACCTCATGTACACATGCGTGCTGTCTGACCCTCCCCATCTCTGCATCCGCAGCAGCACTTCTGAACATGGAAACCATAACAGTGGAGGAGGGCGCGACACTCACCCTAAACTGTGCCACTTCTCCTGCGAAGAATGCCTCTCTCCAATGGCTGGCCCCTTCCGGGTTCACCATTTTTTTTAACCAGCATCCTGGTAAGTGGGGTGAGGGGGGAACGAAAATGATAGACCTCCACCTAAGGGATTTCCACCCGGGGCAGATTAGTGGCACAAAGACCCACATGAGTCACCAGAAGGGTGGGCTCAGCTCACCCACTGGCTCACGTGACTCACACCTCTGAAGTTACTTGACACAGGGCGGCTTTGGGGGGGGGGCACAGGAAGTCTGAAGTGGAAACCCCATCAGAAAGACTGTTAAAGGGGGCTCAAATTACAAAGCACCTTTCCACGCCTGCACCTCACCCCCACATCACTTTTTGACTCTCACTGACCAGGAAACACCCACACCACAGCCGTGGGCAGACAGCGGGCTGCCTTGGTGGGCTCTCCTGTAGAGCTGACGTATCACCCTGTGTCTAGAGCCGGCAGCAAAGTCAAGTTACCTAGCACCTTGTCTTCCCCCGCTGGACTTAACACCAAGACAGCATGCACTTTCGTCAGGAGGACAGTCCTGCCTTTCTTGTGTCACACGGAAAGGGTGTGTGGCATGCTTGAGAGAGAAAGAGCGGGCAGACTTCAGGCGTTGCTTAGACCTCAGACAGGAATTTCCCAAAGTGTTTTTCCTAATGAGAACACTCGATATCTCGAATACCCCTAGATGTCAAGGACTTGAGAAAATTGGATTCAGCCAAGTTCCATTTATAGTCACAAACAGATCCACTAAAAAATAGATATGCTTTGTCAATACTGCTTAATTGATATGTTAAATATAAAATAGCCAATCAGATTGATGTAAGCTTCACCACTGTTAACAGTAGAGTCCGGTAGACTAAGTAGGTGCAGGTTGAGAAAGGCGGTGAAGAAGTGGACTTTGAGTAGGAATAGTTCTGGTAAACAAAGTTGTTTGGTCCTCTTTGGAGAATGGGAAGTTAGGCATTCTGGGGGTTTTGCAGTAAAACCCATTAATCCACATCGAAGGTTTTCTCCACATGGCGTCATCTCGCACTCTGGTTGCCATTTGGCAACGACTGAGAATTGTTGGGGATGTTACAAGTAGGGAGTGGGGGTCCTGGGCTCAGGAGTCTGAAAGGCAGAGGCCAGGCATGCACTCAACAACCCACACTTCACAGTGCAGCCCCCGCAACAAAGAACTCTTGACTCCTGTGCCAGCAGAGATGAGACTGAAAATCCGGAGTGCTAGCTCAGGAGACATCAGGTCCCAAGAGGCACAACCTTCCTTTCGGATGAGAGATGTTCCCTTGGGTCGTTAGACATGCGTGAGCATGTTAAACCCCTTTAACAGATTAAAGAGCAAACCAACAAAATTGCTCTTTTCAGAGCCCCTGCTTTGCCCAGCGACCTTTGACCTTCCATGAAAGTTCCAGGTCAGGATGTAAAGCACTTAGCTGGTATGTTTATCTTCCATTGCTGATGTTGTGACCAGGCAAACCACACCTACATCATGTTTAAACAGCAAACTGTGGCAAGCGTTGTTCATGGAAGTCACGGATGCCTTCTTGGCTCCATGTCCCTTTAATCCCGGCACTGGGGAGGAGAGGCAGGCACTCTGTGAGTAAGCTTTTCCTCATACCAGCTTCTTTTCCCTCCTGTGCAGCTTTAAAAGGCTCCAAATACCAGCTTCTTCACCACTCGGCCACACAGCTCTCCATCCGTATGCCAAACGTAACTCTGCAGGATGAAGGCGTGTACAAGTGCTTACAGTACGGAAGCCACGTGAGGACGAAGCACGTGAAGGTGATTGTGTTAGGTATGTTCCCAGCAGGGTAACTCCCCGTAGGCGTGATACAGGGATGGACAAAGTACACTATTTTTATTGTATTTATTTTTTTAATTAAAAAAAATTATCTGAGGCCAGGCGGTGGCCGTGCACACCTTTCGTCCCAGCACTCTGGAGGCAGAGGCAGGAGGATCTCTGTGAGTTCAAGGCCAGCCTGGTCTACAATTAGACTTCCAGGACAGCTAGGGCTACACCAAGAAACCCTGTCATAAGAAAGAAAGAAAGAAAGAAAGAAAGAAAGAAAGAAAGAAAGGAAGGAAGGAAGGAAGGAAGGAAGGAAGGAAGGAAGGAAGGAAGGAAGGCAGCAAAAAATAGTTACCTGAGGAAGGGCGTGTGTCATGGAGCACAGCAGACAATTCGAAGGAATTAGTTCTTTGGTACTGTCACTAGTGTTTTCTGATGGTCATAGGTGACCCCTGGGAAAGGGTCATTCAACCCCCAAAGGGGTCGTGACCCACAGGTTGAGAACCACTGAGTCCACAGCCAGACCATTAGTTCTTTGAAGGGCCTCATATTCCCATCTTTGTGGTACCAACAAGGAACACATCTGGAACCTGCCCAGAGTTGTTCCATTTCTTCTCAACATCTGCATAAATTTAATAAATGCATACAAGTGTGGTTCTCCATGAAATAAAAAAGCAAAAGTAGAAGAAGGAAGACGTCAGTCCAGCTGGAAATGACTTCCAGGACAGCAGTACAAAAAGACCTGCGGGTCCTTGATAATGGAAATGTTCTTTTGATGTGAGGAGGGGCAAAAGAACTGTGCTTCGCCCCCTGTTTGCACAGACCTCAAATGTTTAGAGCTAAAACGCCAACGTCTCTGTGTCACAGCTGACATACCAAGACGTTGGAGGGCTTGTCTGTTTCTACAGCTAGCTGGTGACAGGCGGGACTAAAGTCGGGTCTCTCCCTAGTGCGCTGGCAACCAAGCCTGTGGCGTTACACCACGTTCGGTCTGCCTTCCTGACCATGTCTCTTTGGGAATTCTCGGGAACTGGCCACATGCTCAGGACCAAACATTCTGACTTCAGCCAGCCTGGTTCTTTGAAAGCATAAAATGGCAGGATTCTGGGGAAAGTTAAACAAGAAATGTAGCCAGGAATTACATAATTATTCTACAGCAATCCCAGGTGAAGATTCACAGGTGATGTGCTTGGCCGAACCTATGCAGGCCAGGTGGATGGAGACCCTGTCACTCGGGAGAGTGCTTGCCGTGCAAGCCTGACAAACAGGGCTGGCATGCCCACCACCCACATAAAAGCTGGGCACAGACGTCTCTAACTCCAGTACTGATGAAGGGACAGGTCCCTCCCTGCAGCTCATTAGCCCGCCAGCCTAGCTGCATCCACGAACTCCAGATCCAGTGACAGACGGTGATCAAAGAGTGAGGCTGACATCTACTGCTGGCCTCTACACAACTGTGCCACACACACACCTGTGCCCGCAGACGCACCTGTGCCCCCACACACACCTGTGCCCTCAGACACACCTGTGCCCGCGGACGCACCTGTGCCCGCAGACGCACCTGCCACTACTAGCTCAGCACAGAAAACTCCATTTTCTTCTAGTGACGCCTTTCAGGCCGACTGTGGAAGCTTTGGTGGTCAGACGGCAGAATGGAGACAAACATGTTGTCCTGAAATGCTCCACAGAGAGGAGCAAGCCCCCTCCGCAAGTCACCTGGCTGCTGGGGAGTGGTCTGGAGGTCTATGGTAAGTAGGGGAGAGAAAGGGTTCTTTGTTTTCTTTCTTGCTTCAATTTCCAAGGGATTTTTAAATGTTATGGCGCCCTCTGGTGGTGACAGGTGCCCAAAGACACCGTTCAATACATCAGCTTCAGAGAACTTGGCCTCATAACTGTCAATCCTTTGTCTAATGTTGAAAGGCTAATCTCAAATCACGAATCTTTAAACAATCAGAGTAGAAATATAAAGTGAGTTATTTACAAGACGTCTTAAAAACCGACAAAATTCCCTAAGTTAAGTGATGTAACACGGAGCATGACCTTTTACAGGGTCATAAGATTGGAAACTTGTCATGGTGTGTGTCCACACGCTAGTCAGTTTATCAAGTGGCTGTGTCCCGAGAAACCATAGGCTGAAATCCCTTCATGAAAATCTTAACCTCCTCGACCTCAGACATACTTTGAGCCCTTACACTACCCTACTACTCACAACCCTTCCCGTCTCTTCAAATTGCCGTGTAGGCGGGCTCCACCATGAATTTGAAGCTGACGGGAAAACCTGCAACACCACCAGCACGCTCGTGGTCCACACGTACGGCAGGAACTCCACGGTGCACTGCGTTATCCGGCACAAGGGCCTGGAAGGAAGGCGGCTGGTGGCCCCCTTCGGGTTTGAAGATTTGGGTAAGAAGGACGTTTTTCTTAGCTCTTTAATTTAGCTTAATATTTCTTTATTGGCCTAGTTTGCTTCCATGTTGCTGTGCTAAAACCTTGACCAAAAACAACTTAACGGAAGAAAGGGCTGAGTTCATCTTTACAGCTCAGCTCACACTCTATCACCGAGGTAACTCAAGGCGGGTACCAGGAGGCAGGGACTGAAGCAGAGGCCATGGAGGAGAGCCGCTTACTGATTTGTCCTCATGGCTTGATCAGTCTGCTTTATTACAGAACCCAGGAACAATCGCCAAGAGGTAGCACTGCTCGTCCCTTGCTTAAACCTTCCCACATCGACCATCAATAAAAACAATGCCCCATAGACATGCCTGCAGGCCAATCCGATGGAAGGAATTCTTCAAATGATGCCCCCTCTTCCCAAGGGTACCAAGTTGACAACCAATAATACCCATCACGGCTACCTATCGGCTGTCTAGAACCATTCCAGATCTCCAGCAAATATTCAGAGTGGGTCATTAGTATTAGCAATCAGTGGCTTCTATTTGCTTATTATTTTTTTCCTTTGATGGGCCACAGAGATAGTACAAATATTTTGTTCACACAATCAGGTTTTTTTTTAAAAAAAAAAAAAAAAATAATAGTAGGGAATGCTTTAAAGCACACTTACAAGTGAGCATTCTGAGCCCTTTCATCTACGCTGTCCTCTGGGTGGGATGCAGGGAACATAAGAGTTGTCTAGGAATGTGTCATATCTAAGAATGCGCAGTGTTTCTGGAGAGCAGGGCAAGAAGACAAGCTAAATTCTCTGGGGATTCATTGGCTTCCTCGGGTTGGGACTGCAAATGAGAGGCGTTTAGTTCCCATCACTAATGTGGGAGTGGGGCTTTACACATGGAGCTACAGTTCTCAAACATCTTTAATGCAATGCCCTCCACACTCCGGTGTGTGTGTGTGTGTGTGTGTGTGTGTGTGTGTGTGTGTGTAGGCATGTGTGCATGTATGTGCATGCACGCGCGCGTGTGTGTGTGTGTGTGTGTGTATGTGTGTGTGTGAGCATGCAAGCAGTATGCCGGTGCAGGCAGAGGTGAGTGCAGGTGGAGGAGAGGCTATCTAATCAGTCACTATCTAATCTTACTTTCTGAGACATGACAGAACCTGGGGTCACTGGTTCGAGACTGGCTGGCCAGTGAGATATGAGGGTCCCCTAGTCTCTGCCCTGGAGTGCAGGGAGCACAGGTTCATGCTGTTCTGGCTTGTAACTGGGTACCAGGGATGCTAATTCAGGTCCCCACACTTATGCAGCAGGCACCTTACCCCCCACCCCCACCGAGTTATCACCCAGCCCACCTTTCACACTCCTAAGAATAGCTGAGACCCACAAAGAACTTTTATAGGCTCTGTTAATATATACCTATTAGTAGTTAAAACTGAGAAATTTAAAATACGTGGTTACTTTAAAATAATAAGTCTGCAATATGATGATAAACATTGCATGGTTTTATGAAAAACACGTTACAAACTTGTGTGAGAAAACGACTGCTTTTATATTTTTAAATATTCTCGATGACCAGTTTAATAGAAAATAATGTGTTTCTCAGCAGTTTCTGCATTTTGTTATTTCTACCAAGTCATCTTGCTTGAAATAAAAATACAATAATTCAGCAAGAGAATCACCAGATATTTGAGGCCAGCCTGGTCTACATGGCAAGTTCCAGGCCAACAAAAACAATTATATAGCAATACTGTCTCAAAAAGCAAACAAGCAAAACTGTATCACCATGGGTAAATGGAACTTCTGAAATATTATTTCTCTAATGGTTTTGCTGTACTCTTCCTGCTTTCCTCAAAGATTTCACCTGCAATTCGGGTTTTTTTAACACCTGTTTAAAGATTACATATGCTTAGTTACTAAAATAGCGATTTTAAACCACAGAAAATTCTTTGATTAAATGAATACTGAGAAGCATCCATAAACTTCAGGAGACAATGCCCATCTGTCACATAGTATTGTTGACAGGCACAGCTACATGCTTACACATTTACAGTCTTCCTGGATGGCAGCCTTCTCATTGACTGATGAGAATGAGCCAAGCTGTCTCTCTGGACTGATCCACAAACAGCTCTTCATGTTACACAGCAACATTTAGTGAGTGTCTTGCTTAGTAACAGGCATTGTACTACATACCTTATGTGAATGGCGTTATTACTGGACACACACACACACACACACACACACACACACACACACACGAGGTAAGAGCCAGCAACTGTATTTCACACAAAAGGAAAAATCTTCAGTGCTGGATAAATTAAACATCTTGCTCAAGTCACTGAGGAATATGCTGATAACAGCACTGAGATTCAGCTCGCTCTGCAACCAGAGAAATGGATCACTGAGATGGAAGTATATTCCCCATGGAAATAGGAAAATATCTACATGCAGGTGGACAAACAGAGCAACCGATGGACAGGTGTGTGCAGAAGGACACAGTAAATGCCCTTTGCCGGCGACTGCCAAATGTCCTTGCACACAGGGGTCCCGGAATGCTGTACTCTCCGCCAGGTCACCTAGCAGATGGGCAAGCAGCGGGGTACAGATTCAAATCACAGAGTTGAGGCTCTGCATTTCGGCACAGCCCCCAAAAGTGGGTAGCAGCCAGGCTCTGTGCACTATGATCTTGAGCGAGATGTGGCTAAGGCTGATCTCAGTGGTTGCAGAATTTTGTTTTTCCCCCTTTTTAGTTGCAGATCAAGAAACAGCTTCCGATGCCCCTGAGCAAAGCCCTCTCTCCTCTCAAGCCCCCCAGGAGCCCACGAGTATGGGTAAGTCTCAAAATCACTGAAGCCTTAAAATAAATGCCTGATCGGAGATGCACATTTTTAGTCTACATTGAAAGAATATTTTTAAGATTTGTATATGTGTGTGGAGTGTATGTGTGTACACATGTGGTGTGCTCACTCGTACATACATGTGTGGAAACCAGAGGTTGATGTAAGAATTTATCACTCCTTCTGCCTGTTTTTGAGTGGTTGATTGATTGGTTTTTGAAACAAGGGTTCTCAATGAACCCATAGCTCAGCATCTCGCTTAGATGGCTGGTCCGCAAACCTGTCAGAATCCTCCTGTTTCTACCTCCCAGTGCCAGAGCCATAGGCAGGGGCTCTGTGCATGAGATTTCTGTGAGTTGTGGAAACAGAACTTGAGCTCCCATGTTTGCATGGTCCACGCTTTGCCCACTAGAACATCTCCCTAGTCCTCTCTTTTTATATTTGGTAAGACCACATAGACCCACTCCAACTGGTCCCAGTTTTGTGATGGCCTGGGGTAAAGTCAAGTCAAGAATTCATATGTTATGAGCTTGTGTCACAGGGCCTTTTGAGCTCAAAGATATTTGTCTCAAGACATTTACGTATTCACACACAGGCACACACACACATGCACACACATGGCCGTGACATGTGAATTCCCGATTTGATACAGACGGAGCTGAAGTCATGTAGGAGACTTGCTCTTGGTTTTCTATGTACAGCATCACAAACACAAAGATTTCCCACCCACAGAGAAAGAAGAAGCAGGAGGTAGAGAAAGGAGCACAGTCAATAGCAAAGATCTCCCTCAACTACGTAGGCACATCTGTGGTTACTTGGCTGTGAGAACACAGGTCACGTTCGACAGGATGGAGCTATAGGAAGAATTTAGACAGTCTTATATTTTAGATGATGAATAAACTAGTTAACTTGGGAGAGATTATCAAATAATTCATTTATCTTTATATACAGCGTTGTATCTGCCAATAGTGGGTATTACTCAGAAAAGGCCCAGTAAATGGACATGTGAATGAATGAATGAGTGAGTGAATGAATGAGTAACTAGTGAGTGAGTCTACTGGTGTCTTGAGCAGGATGGTTAGCCTCCCTCAGGAGAGTATGCGTTCCTGCATGTTCTCTATAATAATTCCATCTGGGAAGGTACTGTCTTTGGGTCATTATCGTGTTCCTAGTGTTTAGTATTAGATCATATTTTTTTAAATGCCATGTCCTGAATAATTGAAAAGTAAATATTTTGGGTTTTAAACCCTGAAAAATACAATATGTACAGCACAGAGGGTTTTTTTTGAAGAGTGGTGGAAATTGAAAACGTTATGAAGTGAGGCAACCACATCCTTCCTTTAATAATTCAATATTTGTAAACGTGTTTAGAATCCGGATGTTTTTAAATTGCCTGTCACCCCTACTGAACAACTCAATTTTCTGCTCTGCATTTTCGTATACAACCTAGGGTTTAAGAGACATGGTCTCTGAAATTCTTTTCGGCTTTCAATTTCTGCAATTTTATTACTGTTAATAACATCTATTTTTAAGAGCCGGAGGCTTTATTCCCCTCGGGGCCACATAGTGGCGCTGTGCAACGGGCTGATAAAATACTGCAGCCAAGGAAGGGGGAATTAGAAGCATAGGCAACCAAACTCCAGAAAAGCCCTCTTATTGTTCCAGTTCATCTTCCAAAGCCTCACAGCTTAACCTGTTTCTAGAACAGGGGCGCCTGGACTTTAGACTGGCGCTGAGACTCTAGCGCTGCCCTAAAAGCTTTGTCCTCTGCATTCCTACCCAAGTTTCTCCAGAAAGCCCAGAGATTCCCCCCCCCCCCATCATTCAGTGGTTCTCTTGAAGCATCCTGTAGACTCCTTCCTAATAGTTCCCTCTTGGGAAGGAAGCCTGGAATAATGGCTTTGGTTTAGGTTGCCCAGATAGAAAACAAACTGGGAATTCCCTGGTTGCCTCTGCTACTCCACTGCTTCAGGACTGGGCCTTTTGCTAACTGCTCAAAACCTGCTCTCTCGGAGCTGAGGAGAGACACCACACACTATGTGCATTGCCTGGTGCACATGACGTGTTAATAAAGGGGTGCCTTTACAAGTAAGGCAAAGGAGGCTGTGGCCATTTGTGACGATTTTTGTGAGAAGCTGGTGCTTCGAAGCAAAATAAGACAGACACAGAAAGAGAAAGGCTGTACGTTCTTTCTCATATGTGAAAGCTAAAAGTGTTGGCCCAAAAGTAAAAGCAAATAGAATTGAGATTATTAGTGATGGAAACTCAGAGGGGAGGGATGGGAAAAAAAAAAAGGAGGTTGGCTAAGTGCCAACGGGTGGTAGGAGAAAGGGAGTAAGTTGTCGTATTCTGCAGCATGGTAGGGTAACTGTAGTGGGGAACAACCTATCACGGAGGCTTGCGCATTGGCCCAGTGGGTAAAGCATATTCTGCACAAGTATGAGGACCCGAGTTCAGATCCCTAGCCATATACAGCCCTGCAGCCCACATTAATCTCAGCGTTGGGAAACAAAGATGGGCATTTCCATGGGGCTCGCTGACCAGCTAGTCCAGAAAGTTCAGTGAGAGATAACCCTTCTCAAAAGACAAGATAGAGGTCAGGCACACACCTTTAAATCCAGTCAGGCAGAGGCAAGAAGATCTCTGTGAATTCAAGGCCAGTCTGGTCTAAATACTGAATTCCAGACCAGTCAGGCCTACATAAGGGGGGGGAGGGAGAGGGGGGTTGGGAAATGATGGAGAAAGAGACCCAGATTTGAGGTCCATTTATTAAGGAACCACAGCCAGCAAGGACCTGCCTGGTATTTCCAAGACAGAGCAAGAGGAACAAAGCCGCTTCCTTAAAATGAGCTTTATCTGAACTGGAGAAATGGCTCCATGGTAAAAAAAAAACAAAAAACACTGGATGCTCTTCTAGAAGAAGCAGGTTCGATTCCCAGAACGCACATGGTTACTCAGGACCACTGAGAACAACTCCAGGGTATCTGACGCCCTCTCTTGGCCTCCTTGGATACTTGGCACTTACTGTAGGGGACAGACATGCATTCAGACAAAATACCCATTCATAGAAACTAGATATATTTTAAAAGAAACGTGTTCTCTATCATAGTATTATTCCTTTTGTGTGGATGGACCCTTCTGAGCCTAAAATCCTCTTAAAGGCCCGCACACCCGCACCATCACATGGCAAATAAATGTCAGCATGAGGGTCAGAGGGACAGTCAAGCCTGAGCCGTTATAGAAGTCACATACATGTGATCTATGTATATGTCATGTCTTTAGTCTCAATGATGGAAAATTCCAGTATACAAGAGACTGACAAGAAAGAGAAAAAGCATGCCACTCAAGACCCTGACTTGACCACTGGTGAGTGTTCCCCACTGGGCTTAGAACAGATGTTTGATATTCTGACCTCCTAGCTATATGTCTAGTTGTCTTCTTCAGCCCTTGTTTTCCAGACTTTTCTACCTTTATAACAAGTCAATCGCTTCCCTGCCCCATCCTTAGTTGTCCCTCGACTTCCTTATCCTACTGCCTAGTCCTGTTATTTTTACTCACCCCTGTATCTCCACATCAGCTAACTAACTCTACTTCTTCTGGGCTCTTTTGTTTTAAAGGGGTTTCTTTCTTAACGGGTACGAGTGTTGGCCTGCATGTTTGTATGTGTGCTACATGTGTGCCTGGTGCCCACAGAGGCCAGAGGAGGGCGCTGGAGCACCTGAAACTGAATTTACCAATAGTTGTGGGTCATCGTGTGGGCACAAGGAGTCAAACCCAGGTCATCCAGGGGAGAGGCCAGTTCTTAAGAAGAGCAGTTAACTGCTGAGCATCTCCAGCCCCTTTTCTGAATTCCTAAATGTGGGTCTTCTTGATTTCACTGCTTCACCTCATCTCTGTTTAAATTTCGGTATTCAGGGGTTAAACCCAAGATTTCACACATGCTAGGCAAGCATTGACCACTGAGTTATAGTCCCTGCCCAGCTTTCCCTAGTTCATAGAAAGTTCACTGTCTCCTGAGCTATTTCCTGCTGCCTAAACATGGAAGAAGGAAGAATCCCATACTTCTTACAGGGTGTCCCTCTGAGCATCAGTCTCAATTCCATCCCATGGTCCTCTTTCTTTAAAGTTTATTGCACAGATACTTTTTTGTTCACTTATTTGTTTACTTAGTCTATTAATTATTTGTTGGGGGGGCAATGCCACACATGTGAAGGTCAGAAGACAGCATGCATGGTGATTCTTCCCTTCCACTGTAGATTCCAGGATCAGACTCAGGTCATCGGGCTTGGCAGTAAGTATCCTTACCTGCTGAGCCCTCTCCCCCACCCTTTCATTCCATTTTTCCATGTCTTTAGTCAAATGTCTTCTCTCCTAAACTCAACAATGTTAAAAAATCCAAGTGGCATCTTTTTCCCAAAACAGCTTGTTCAAAGCATTGCATACCCCAACCCTTCATTTCTCTGTGCAGATACAGAGCTAGATGCAAGTACACATGCACACACATGTAGCCACTGATGGCTCATGAGTTCTCTTCCAGGTGTTTTGTCTGTGATCATAGTTATGCCCTTAACATAAGCCCTTATCATCTTGCGACTTCAGCCCTTCCTCTTCTGGTCCAGGCTTAGCATCATGGAAACATATCCTTGTGCCCTTCCCACTTGTGTACTGAGAACCTTTCTGGCTTCCCATAGTCTATAACATACAAAGCAAGTTCTCCAGCTGCACAAGGTGCACTCTGCTGCTTACCACTGCAGCCCTGCTTTTAGAAAGCCCCTGCAAGACACAGGATGCTCTGAAGGCTTCATCCTGTTCAGCATCCCTGTCCTGTTGGTCCTTAATACTCCACAGCAGCAGGGGCTTCACCTTAAGGGTCTTAATTCTACCCCAAGACTGATGTCTATGGGTAGCTTCTCCAGTGCATTCAGCCTTGGGGGTCCCACTTGTCTCTGAATTCTTAAACACAATATTCTATAAACACACACACATGCTTCTGAGAGTTAGTGTATCTTACTTTTGTTTTCCTTTTCAATGTATTTATTTTTATAAAGGAAAAATGATCCCCTAAGGCATAAGGATTATGTCCTAGGCAGGTTCAAGTATGTGTTCTCCACATAGCCACCATTCCTTAATCTGGACTTGTTGGCTGAGATGAAGGACATTTGGCAAAATTACCGACTAGTTTAGAAGGATTTTTAAGAGCTCATCATATGTATCTTCTAACGCCTTTACAAGGGCCACATTTAGCCTAGTCAAGGGACATGGCCTTTTGTTTTACTTGGATAGTTTTTTTCAAACCCCTTAATTCTCCTGTGCTACTGAACTACATTGTGTTGAACAAGCACTCCCCATAGCTACTTGAAATTACCAGACTGTAATTTAAGTCAATATTCATGTGTGCTTTCTCCGGAAATAAAAAAAGAACTAAATATCTATGTCATTTAGAAAATAACACACAACTTTCCAAGTGATCCATGGGATTGATTTGTCTCCATTGCCCATTTGCTTGTTTCAGAGAACTGAAAAGTATGCGGTACATGGCTTCTGGGGTAAATCTGACTCATCTGAGCTGAGCTGGGGAAGTGCTGTATATATTCTTTGTCCTGGCTACATTCCCCATTGCTGTGATAAAACGTTCTCCCAAAAGCTGCTTGAGGGAGAACCCATTTATTCAGCTCACAATCCCAGAGTATAGTCTGTCATGGTGGGGAAGTCAAGGAAGACTAACCACCACATCGACAGTGATCAGAACCTAAACTGCCTGACACCCTGTCATTCTCCTCACAGAAGCCAGTGCTCGGTACATAGGCCTAGAGAGGAGGAAGAGCGGCATCCTGCTGCTCACGCTGGTGTCCTTCCTCATCTTCATCCTCTTCATCATTGTTCAGCTCTTCATCATGAAGCTCCGTAAAGCACACGTGATATGGAAGAAGGGTGAGTAGGCAGAGAACCCAGCAAGGTCCTTAGAGCCCAATGGCTAGCTAGGGGGAGTCTGTCAATCAAATCTCCTCCCTTAGCTGCTGTGCAAGCTGCCCAGGAAGGGGCACTGCTCACATAAGCAATCATTTGTTTTCTACCAAACGTGGGCTATGAATCTTTGGGAAATGTGTTTGAAAAGTGTAAGACAGAGAACTTAAAGTAGCTATGGGAGTTGGTGCCGAGCTGTAGATGCTCTTGTTGGCAAAATGCTGAGCCAATTTATCCGCTCACTCAGTGAGCCTTCACTGAGTGCCCACTACATACCAGGGACCGTTCCCAGTGCTAGGACTGTGTGAGTCTACAGGACGGGTGGTCCCTGGTCTCCTTATGTTCTAGTTATGGATAAACATCTGATGACATTCATATTTTGCAAGAAAGCACTCATTTTCACTCATCCATAAGACACCAGCCATTTCCCCCAAGCATACCAATGCCATTAAACCAACACAATAGCAATCATAATGATACCATAGTAATAAATAAATCAAAATAAAAATATGTAGTATAGAAGATACCTATTAAAATGCATATACTTAACACGTAACAGAGCTTGACAGGACCTTAGAAGTTATTCAGAATAAGTCCATGAATTCATTCCATAAACACATGTGGGATTAGAGCCCCTCTTCACGAGGGTGTGAAAGACTGTTAAAGCTGGAGAATGGGGAGGGGTGCCATGAAAGGCTGCCTTCTGGGTGTGACAGGGCTGTTGGCATCATAAACACTAATAGCTGTGACCAACTGCACAGGAGCAGCAAATGCGCAGAACAACATGGTGATGCGGGGATGACTTGGGAAAAATGAGGGTCAGTAGGAGGGCAAGAAACATGACAAAAGCTAATGGAGGTGATATGATCACAATACATTATATACAAATCAAAAACTTAAAAACTAGCCTAAAAGAAATTCTCTCCCTCAATTTAGACTAATTGTCTAGCCCTATGCTATCTGTGGCAGTGGCCACAAGATGACCGTCTAGTCCCTGACATGTCTTGAGTCTCTATCAAGATGTGCTATAAAGATAAACTATCCATTTTTTTAAAAATTAATACATACACTCAAACTCAAACATGGTATGGTATTTGGGGTATGCCAGTTAGCTAAAATATATTGGGAAATTAACATCTCCCCTTTTGGACTGTGGTGGCTGGAGTACTTTAAATGATAGGTATAGTGCTGCTGGACAAAGCTGACCTAGTCACATACGGCCCAAGGGCTCTGGTAACAGAAAATTCTTTATACCAACTCAAGATCCTGCATCTTTAACTATCTCAGACTTAAAAGCATCACTCCTGATAGCTTAGTATGAGCTTATCTAGAAAGATGAAGTCATAGCTCATTAGGGGTGGGCCCAAAGGGGTGACTAAGAGAGGGAGATGAGGGAAAGATGAATAGAACGTGATTTCCCTCACATGCAGTAAATATAGATGCCATGAAAGCAGAAGGAAGACTGGGGAGGAACAGTGAGAGGCGAGAAGAGGTCTGGGGAGGGTGGCAATAGAGTGATGTGGGAGGAAAACAAGAGAAAACTTCAATGATGCATATGTGTCTTGATTACTTTTCTATTGCTGTGAAAAGATCCCATGACCAATGCAACTTACAGAAAAAGCATTTAACTGGGGACTGGCTTACAGTTTCAAAGGGCAAGTCCATTATCATCATCATGGCAGGGAGTGTGGCAGCAAGCTGGAGAAGTAGCTGAGAATACTACATCTTGATTGGCAGGTAGAGATAGAGACACAGGACCTGGTGTGGGGTTTTGACATTTCAAAGCCTACTCCTAGTGACACACCCTCCTCCAACAGGGTCACATGTCCTAATCCTTCCCAAATAGTTCCGCTCCTGGATGACTAAGAGGTCACATATATGAGCCTATGCAGGTCATTCTTATTCAAATCGCCACAATATGCATGAAAAGGTCAGAACGAAAACCCAACGTTTTGTCTGCTAACTAAATCAAGTAAAAAATAATTTGCCTTATGAGAGGCAGGGTCTGATGCTTCATTTAAGCAGTAGGCAAATGAAATGACATTATTTCAAGGTCTATTAACGATTGGCCACCATCATTCTCTTGGGGTGCTGCAATTGTTCCTTTCTGAAGGGCAGTGCTTGCCTCTGTTCAGCTGTCAATTGACTTCCCCTCTTCCAGTGCCCCTGGGAGCCCTGAAAGAGCTGTAAGATTGCACTAATGAATACATGAGGCACAGGAGGTCATGACAGACGACGGTGGCCAGGCTGTCATCTTCTTCAAGCGTCCATTTCTGAAGATGTCTGCAGTGTCAGAAATTAGTAATGGGGTTTTCTTCTCTTACAGAAAGTGAAATTTCGGAGCAAACTCTAGAAAGTTACAGGTCAAGATCCAACAATGAAGAGACATCTTCTTCCCAAGAGAATAGCAGCCAGAGTAAGTCCCGTGTGTGGCCTGACCCTTGAACAATGAGGTTCATTCATGAGTCACCATAGGGAAAGTGGGGGGGGGGAGGATAGAATCAAAGTTTTCTTTGATCTGATAAATTTTCATCTGATTTATGGTATTTAAGGAAATTTATCTTTAAAAATTAAGTGGTGGTTAGTTCATGTAGTAGAAGATCCCCCACTCTAGGGAGCCTGGTTCTGACTCTGCCATCACACTCAGGTTCACTGTGTGGTCTGAGCTGTGCAGCACCGCACACAGAACCTCAGGCAATGATGCACTTTCTGTACCACCCTATGCTTTATTCTGTTAGTCAGAAAACAACCGAATTCATTCTGCATCCTTCAGGTTTGTCGTGGAGCCTGGCACAAATGGAGTGTCTAGTAGATTTTCATTGAATAACTGAATTCAAGGCATAATTAATCCAAAGAGAAATATTTGGGGTCTGATGGATGACTTTATTGCAATACTTTAAGCAAAATAATGGTGGTAAAGATTCTAAAGGGGAAGGAGAATGTATGGGTGTGGGTGGGTGAGAGTGTGGGTCTACACATGCATATACAAGTGTATTCCTGATTAATAAAAGTTAAATAATATATAAATAGTGTGTGTGTGTGTGTGTGTGTGTGTGTGTGTGTGTGGTAGGCAGAAGCCAGGCAGGTCAATAGCATGACAAAAATTTTATACCTTCTACCTGTCATATCTCCTCTGTGAAAATTAATTTATTCTACCTGCCAAGCATTTCAAGAAATGTGCTGAGTTTTGCTGTTTGGTTCTGTTTGTTTGATGGAGGGATTTTATAGGATTTAGTCTCTTAAGACATCTAAGCCTTTTCATTTTATTTTGGCCTTCCAAGGTGTGATATAGAGAGAATAGGCTTCTCTCTATAGAGAGAGGGGGTGGGGAAGAGAAGGTGAAACAGCCTGAGGGGAATCATGAGCTTTAGCAGAGAAAGGAAAGCCCCCACCCCAGATGCCAGACAGGCAAACGTCCTCATGGTTCAGTTTTAAGGAAATGGAATGGACCCTGCACTCAGGACTCTGTGCAGATGGGGACATCGGGAGCTTGCCATCTTCATAAGCAGAAGGGTTTTCTTTCTGTGTTAGTCGGGTTTGGTTTGGTTTTTCACTGCTGTGGCAAGCACCTGACGGACTAAGGGAAGAAGGATTTATTTTAGCTAATGTTCAAAGGTCTCAGCCCACTGTGGTGGGGAGAGTGTGGTGGAGTGGTGGGGCGATTCACAGCGTGGCAGACCGGAAGTGGCCAGAGAGAACCCATTTGCTCACTAGTCCTCTTGCCCTGGCCTGTCTATTGGTGCTTTCCCCCTACTCCACCCTCCCAGAACACAACAGATGCTCCCAAAACCATGCTTGATCTTCTAGAAACTTGTCAATCCAATCGAGTGGACTTTGAAGATACAAAGCACCATTCTCCTGCCCACGTGCCTCAAACCCAATGTTGCAGCTATATTGTTTTATGTTTTCAAAAGATCAGTCTGGGGCCAGCTCCAACTCTAGGCTTTGAGAGTTCTGCCCCAATCTAATTTTTCCACACAAGCCTTGTTATATTCTACTGTGTGGTTTTGCTGAAGACAACGTATCATTTTCTGCAGTTGATAAGTGGCAAAAATGTCTATGTATTTTGTTTCAGGTTGATTAGCATATTGTTTATGTAGCTTATGTTGTTTCTTTTTAATTAAAACTTAATATTTAGAACATTTACATATGCCAAATTATTGCAGGTTAGGTTTAGTAACTAAAACATGGCCTCCAAAAAGCTTCAAGTAAGTGGGTGCAATGCTGTTCAAAACTCATCTGTAATGTGCTTTTCTTTCAGTTTCCCAGTCTAAGCATTGTATGAACTACATCACGCGGTTGTACTCGGGAGCCAAAACAAAGAGGAAGGAGAAGGCGCAGCACTGGAAACTAGAAGGCAAGCACAGTCGTGTCCCAGAGAGTATTGTGTAAGTGTGCCGTGCAATAGAAGATGGGATTGCAGGGCAGCTGCAGAAGGCCGGAAAGGAACATAAGTACTGTGGCATGGGGAAAAAATGTCCATTGAGTACAATTCAGGACAGTGGCCACTGAGCCAGGGCAGCAACATGAGAACCAAGCCATGAACATTGAAAGGAAAACATAGACAGAACCTATTATTACTAACACTACTCAGAGCCGGAGATCTCTACTAAGTCTTTTGGATCAGGGTCAGTGTGACCAGCAAACGTCTGACCTCGAAGGAAGCGGTGGACAGCAGTTTTTAGAATGGGGCTGTAATAGAACTATTTAAATTGGTTTAAAATCTTTCCTTCTGGTCAAGAAGAACTTAAGAATGAGAAGAACCCAAAGAAGACCTGAGATACCAGGAGCCCACTTTCAAGACAGGCTGTCAGAAGCTGCCCCATGGATGCTAGGGGGAAACAGGATGTCACAGCGTGTGATGGACATGAAGACCTAGAGATCTACAGTTCGCAACCCAAGGACTGAATTCAGCTGCCAGTTCCTTAGGCTTCCTTGCTAACCATATGAGGTAACCTGGCAGACAACTTTTTAACCTGAATACACCACGACAAAAGCATGTTCAGAAGAAAACCATGGGTTTAATTAACAGATTGTTAAACTCATGAGTGGCTTTTTCTTTCATAAAGACCATAGTGTGTCTTTCTAGAGGTTGTTGTGCTTCTTGATTCTGCATTTTAAATGATTGATAATTCTTCTATTAAAAAAAACAGTTCAGAGGACATAGCAAACTCTGGTGCTCTGTGAGGCGTGTCTCATTATTTGGAGCTGAGAAAAACATTTTGAAATTATCACATGCACACACACACCCATGCACACACTTGGGCACACTTGCACATAACCATGAGCACAAGCAGATATATACACACCTATACTGTGAATGTTTTATTGCAGGTATCATATCCTCCTGGTTCTATCCCTCCTGCGATTATTTTATGTATATATATTTAACATTTACAAGATTACAGACAAGTGTATACGCAGCACAGAGGATCTTCCTCACCTCTCCAAGAGTGAATGAACTTATTGCTCATCACCCCTTAGACTCTCTGAGTACCCCAACAAAGACACATACAACCACAAAACCACCGTCTAAGTCAAGAAAGCAGCATGCTGTCTTCCCACTTATGGTCCTTGGATGCTGTGGTGGTTTGAATGAGAAGGGCCACCCTAGACTCAAATGTTTGAATGCTTGGTACCCAGTTAACAGAAATGTCTGGAAAGGATTAGGAGGTTGTGGTCTTGCTGGAGGTGTTTCACTGTTTCAAAACCCCACATGAGGCCCGTTCTCACTCTCTCTGCACACTGCTTGCAGATCAAGATGTAAAACTCTCAACTACTGCTCTAGGACCATGCCTGTCTGCTTCCCGTCATGATGGTGATGGACTAACTCTCTAAAACTATAAGCTTTCTTTCATAAGAGTTGCCCTGGCCATGATGTCTCTTCACAGCGATGGAGCGGTGACTACACCATTCATGCTTTCCCAATTGTCCTAACTGTTCTGAAGGCCATGATTAGATCTTTGCTTCATCTTCCCCTCTGTCTCTTTGGAATTATTTATCTGCCTTTTTTTTTTTTTCTTTGCATGGCCTGGGTGTTTGCAACACGGGGTGATTGTTTTATAGAGCAGCACTCACTGGGGTTTTGTCCAAGGCTTCTTTGAGATCAGGTTCAAGTCACACTTTCATTGGATTCTCAAGGAACCCCACTGAGTTTTATTTCTCAAGTATTATTTATCCCACTTACTTCCGTTGCTCATGTTGGTTGATTCACATGATGCTGTTGGAGGTCTACACTGCAAACCTACTCTGTTCTTTAAGTGGCTTATGAGGAATTGCTTCAAAACTATGCTAAAGTTGTCTTCCTCGTTAAACTTTAAAGCTTTTCACTTTTTTTTTTAGAACTGTGCTTTCTTAGACTCTGGTCTCCCCTGTTGTTCAACGAGTTGTTATCTGTGACTACCAAACTGATCCACTGCGAATTTCACTGTCAAACTGTGAGCACCAGCTTATGCGTCCTCCTGGCTGACGTGCATCCGTCTTCAGGAGCACAGTTTACTTTCTCATACTTGACCTTTAAATTTCCCTGCGCCAGCCCTGAAATCAACAGTTCTCTAAGGATTCCTAGTCTTGTTTAGTGGATGTTATTAAGTTACAGAAACACAGGCAATGGCAAGAAAGGACACTGAGACCAGCTGCCCCTCAGAAATGAGCTTCTTAGGAGAGAGAGAGCCTTGCAAACATAGGGGCCAGGATTGGGCGTTGGAGTGGGGGAACATTCAAAAGGGTAGCTTAAAGAGAAGATGGCCACTGTGGCCAACATGATGGGGGAGGCTGAAGGAAGGAGGGAGTGGGCCTTTGTAGAAATCACTTGAACAAACAGGATACCTAACTTTTATGCTTTGGAGAGACTGATAGCAAGCTATTATATAAATATATATACATATATTTTATACATACATTATATTTTATATAATATATATTTATAAAACAGCTTGCATATACATGTGTATTGTATATATGTATATACACACACATGATTTGGTGTGGCGCTGCCTACATGACAAGGAGATACGTACTGGGTAGCACCATACATTTATCTTGCAGCTTTGAGGGGGCAGGCTGCCAGACCACAGTGTAGGAACCTTTTAACTCTGTCCCAGAGGGGAATGGCCTGATCTGGGGGAGGTAGAGAGAGGTTTCAAAGAGCGTCTGCATTCTAACAATGGATGCTGGCATTGAGAAGCCAGGATTTGTGATAGTTGTCAGCATTGCTTTTGAGGCATCATCAATGTTAGGTCCTCTCAATGAACAGAACTTTGGACTATTTTAGACTGTGTGTGTGTGTGTGTGTGTGTGTGTGTGTGTGTGTGTGTGTATTTAATCTGTCTTTTGAAACCATGAGTTTATTCTAGGGTCTCCCTTTCTGTATTCATAATTCCCTCCTCTGAGAGATGAATTTTTTATATCCCTAACATATTTTCCAGTTTGATCAGTTTCCTGTGTGGAGGTCGTCTTCCAGTTCTGCCACTGCCTGTTGTCCTTAGGATGTCCTTCTCCTGCAAAGGCTCCAACTCTAATATCTGTGTTTCCATCATCCCTTCCTCTGTGCGGAGTCTCTGCTCACTAACCTTTGCCTCTGACACCTCTCACTGTGTGGCCCCTCTGTGTGGCCCCTCTGTGTGGAAGTGTGTGGCGTGCACACAAGAACACACACAATGTGGCATCTTTCTCATGCTTGAAGTTGACATTGTGGGCAAGGGTAGCTCTTCATGGGGCACTGCCTTCTCCCTGGGCTGGGTCTCCTACACCCTCTCTAGACCTCCACATGTTCCTACTGACACTCCCATGGACTCCTGCTTTGTCTTCAGGAGGGACCTGTTTGGGAAGAACATTGGGGTAGCATGCTGAGAGTGAGTCGGGAATCCTGTTCTAAGACATCTTGATCTGACATAGCCTTCATAGTGTTACAGCATCTCTGCATCAGCCATGCATCAAGTCACCAGCAGCTTGAAAACAACTCAGAAGGAAACACTCTTACCTCAGAGGCAGCTCTTGTCGTGGTCAATTAAACCTATGTTGGTCAACTTTGAGTCTATGTTTGGAGCAAATCCTCCTGCAATGGTAACCCCCGTGACTGCCCCATTTCTCCAGGTCCATTATCAGGAACCAAGTGAATGTGCCAACAGTGGAGTGGAGGAAAACAGCCAATTGTCAGAAGCCCCTGAGAGGATTTCCTAAGATGGGGATCCCAATTCGTTCGCAGTGACCAGTGTCAGACTTGGGGTAGGGTTTTAGAACCAGTATTTTGTAAAAACTCCACTACCACCTGGTAGGAGAACCATGGCGGAGCACAAACCATACATTTTCAAAGCAGAGATGAACTGTCAACGCCATGGTGAGGTGATCACAGCCTCCTGGCTATGACTTTAAAGCATTCATGCCAAGATTACATAAGCAACTCAGGGTAGAAACGAGATACCAGTCCAAGCTGGACTGGCCTCAAGACTGTACCCCTCAGTTATCGCTGTAGTAAGATGACTTCCAGGGACATTTAAAGTGGAATGAGAGGTTGGGAGCTGTGTTAGGGATCTTTCATTTGCCCTAGGAGACTGATGATTTGGGCTTCATCAGTGGTACCTCTTTCCACTTCTCTAAAGAGAGTGTGAAGTAAGAACAGGTGAGCAGAGAGCACCAGATGTCCCGGGTTGGTGGACCGACTGCTAGAAGTTGCCTCTCTAGCCAGGTGTTTGGTTTCTCTGGTTCTGGAATCTACCTGATTTTTTTCCATCACACCAAGTGGGTACTGGAGGATCCTGTGCAACCTTCATTTCCCCCAAAGCTTTGAATTTAGTTATCAAATCCTTTATATAATCCAATTTAAGTGTATTACCCAGATGTTGCAGAGAAACTTACTGATAACATAGTTTTATGTATAGATACCTCAAATCCTAGTAATTCCTGGTCTAATTTACAGATAGAATATTCAAAGTTATGAAGGAGTTTATGTCAGGCATTAAAATGTATGTTGAGGTAAACTAATGTCCTAGAAATAGTAGTAGAAGCTTTGTGGGGGAAAGAAAAGGTCCCTGGGGAGGTAAGATAGTTGAGCAGGTAAGGCTCTTGCTTCAAAATCCTGAAGATTTGATTTTAATATCTGGGACCCACATGGTGGAAGGAAAAAAAGGATCCTTAAAAGTTGTCTTCTGGCCTCCACACATGTACCATGGCACACTCATCCATACACATACACACTAAAAAAGAACAAACAAACAAATGTAATTATTTTTTTAAAAGGAAGTCTGTGGGGTCATATAAGATTGAGAACTATCAAACACTATAGCTTCAACATACGGGATCTAAAAGTTGTCATAAGGGTTCTGTGTAGCTTGATTTAACCCAGTTTTGTTCAGATGTAACTTACTCACAAACAGCGACCCCTGTTGTCTATGGGGGACAGTTTCAGGACCTCCCTGCCACCATCTCCCTAAACAGCAAAATCTGAGTATTTCCAGGTCCCTTATATAAAAGTGTGGTATTCATTTATACACTACATATATCCTTCAAAAATGTAGATCACTTCCAGATTATGACTGATACTCAGTACAGTGTAAATGACACTTAGGTAGCGATTACAGTCGATTGTTTGGGGAATGGTAACAAGAGTTGTACATGCCCAGTGCAGGACAACCTGTTTGGATCCCTAAGATTTGTTGCGTCCATGGATGTAGAATAGATACTGCATGAAATGCAATAATGTGAGAACAACACTGGCCATTGAGACATGAGTGAGTTCTTATTAAGTTTCTAGAAAAAAATTGTTTATTTACATATTTTGAGATAGGATCTTGCTTTGTGACTCAAGATATCCTCAAATGTACAAACCTCCTGTTGCATGCCTGGCACAGGAAAGACTTTTCTTAGTGATAAAAGGAGACCTTCGGAATCAAAACATCCTTCTCTGAACACATAACTACGAACGATGTCTGGAGCCACCATTACTCCTTCATGGGGCAGGCTACTGTGCCAAGGACATGGCAGGGAAGAGAAGGAAATCCAGTGTCCTTACTGGTCTCCAGAGGTTGGGTCACAACTACTGTGACCTAGAGAGCTGGCAGTTATTCAGGGCAGACAAGCTGGATCTACAGTTACCTTCAGCTCCCAAACGGAGCAGCTTGAAATCCTAAAGCAGGCTATTTCGGGTACAGTCATTATTCTGAAAAAGCATGGATCCAGCGTTGTTTACTGATGGAAGTACAGTGATCCAGACACAGTCAAGCAGCTACCAAAGATGCAGCTGCCAAAGATGCAACTCGTGAGTAAAACGGCTGGGATCAAGACCTTAGCCTCTGGGCTCCTACAGCACCCAAGCAAGGGGCTGCCTGTTTCCCTATACAAGAAGTGGTTTCATGCTCTTGCCCTCTCTCTCAGGGCAAGACAGAGGCAGAAAGGAATGGACAGAGGCTGCTCAGGGCTGCCTTCTAGGAAGTCAGTCAAAAGAATGCTCGTCATACTCCCCATTACGATGTATGTCTTCTGGCTCCAAGCATCACCATACTATCTGTCATTAGGTGAAAATATCAGAGAAAATGACAACCACCCCACAGTCGGAGCACCCTGAAGTCATGAGGCTCCCTGTAGATGAAGAAGGTGGTTTGAACTGCTGACCGTTAATGAGCCCACTAATTTAGCCCAACAACATAATCTCCCACCTCTTCCTCCGGCTGAAGTCATGGTAATTTGCTATATTCATAAAGGGGGTTTGATCTAGATGAAACGCGGTTGTATTTTTTTTTTTTTTTACCATCCTGAACCTTCTGAGGGAGAAGCAGCCCTCATCCTTCCTGTAATGCACCCACGAGCAGGTCTGTCATCACCGCTGAAATATGTTAATTTCCCCCATCTTGTCTCCTCTGCTCCTTGTTTTCAGACACAAGCAGAAATGTCTTGCAGTCTCCCCAGATGTATCATACAGTCTGTGCTTTTGTTTTTGCTTTTTAAAGCCATTCTACTTAATTTCTAGAAACCCTAAATTCAGAAAAAACAACTGTATTGATATTTAAAAAGAGAAAATAATTTTTCCAGGGTGTTTTTGGCTCCATGAAGCATTAGGTCATTGTTTTTTATTAAGACAGAAAAGCTCAGAGCTGGAGATATGTCTCAGCAGTTAGGAACACACGTTGCTCTCACAGAGGACTGAAGTTCAGTTCCCAGCACCTACATCCAAGAACTCACAACCACCTGCAACTCCCATTCCAAGGGGATGTGTTGCCTCTTTCCTCCTCAGGTACCTGCAGTCACACACACACACACACACACACACACACACACACACACACACACACACTTCATATTTCTCCTTTCTCAGCAAGCTGCTTCCTTTTTTCCCCCCTGAAACAGGGTTTCTCTGTGTAACTTTGGTGACTGTCTTTGAACTAGCCTTTGTAGACTAGCCTGACCTCGAACTCTCAGAGATCTGCCTGCCTCTGTCTCCCGAATGCTGGGATTAAAGGGGTGCGCCACCACTGCCCAGCTCCCCAGCAGGCTTCTTGCTGGCTCCCCTAGTGGTGTGCAGGAGAGAAAGATTCCTAGATTGAAGGAGGAAAGGAGACTAACACTCCTTCATTTTCTTCCTGTTTCCTCCAAGTCCCCTTGGCAGAGTCTTTTCCTCTCCCAGAGCTCAGTGGGTTTCAGTAGCAGTACCTAAGTCCCTTCTGTTCCTCCCAGAACCAGCACTGTGAGTTCTTTGTCCCCCTCAGAGGCCTGGATCCTTGCCCCAAGTGGTGCTGTTTCAGGCTTCTTAAAGATAATGATTTCAGGTTCATTCCTGGGCTTCCCTCTCCATAAAGGCCAAAGCTGCTTTCCATGATCACTACACCTTTCCAATTTTCCATAATATATCTTCAAATCAAATTATCTCCACTAAAAACCACTGACATCATTTGTGACACTGACATGCCCTGCCATTTGTGATTGTTATTCCTTTAGTTACACCAGAGCATAAGCAGAAGAGCTGCTGCAGAGGAGGAGAGAGGTGGGCCAGACTCAGGTGTGAGGGGTGCCTGTGCTGAGAAGGTATCGTGTCTCTAGCAGGAGCTATTGGATCACAACACTCTTGAATCACACACACACACACACACACACACACACACACGTACCCTGAACTGGAGAAAGCCAGAAATGTTCTCCAGATGATGCAGAAAGCTGCTGGAGGACCTGAAGAACCGCAGCAGCGATCCACACTGACGAGTGGCTGAGAAGCCAGGCAGGTGTGCGTGAGCCTCTCTTGATTCCTCAGAACACCACACCCTGGACGCTGCTATGAAGAAAAATACTTTTGATTGGGCTTTCTCTGCGTGTTTGAAGTTGCCATCATGATAATTCGTGCAATGGACTGGACAGAATAACACAAATGCTTCAGATAACTCATTTTTATTTTGTCAGCAGACACTGGGGTCTTACTGTGCACATATAGGAAAGGTCCCTGCTGTCAAAAGAAACTGAAAATATAGCTGGCTATAAAAAGAATCCAATTGAAACGTGGTAAAACTTAGTGGTAAGGTTATTTTCCCTGTTTTCTCATTATTAGTGAAGCAACCGGTCTTAAGCATTCTCACCTCTTGGAAGGCAGATATTCAGACCTTATTGTGTCTTTAATTTGAATGTAATTTCCAGCATTTCCTTTCTTTATCTTTGGGGGAAAAATTGACAATAGGCATCCTATTAATACACACACACTTAAATGTATGGTGTTTTTTTTTTCTTTCTATCTTTCTTTTTTTGAGATAAGGTTTCTCTGTATATCCCTGGTGGTCCTGGAACTCACTCTGTAGACCAGGCTGACCTAGAACTCAGAGATCTGCCTGCCTCTGCCTCTCAAGTGCTGGAATTAAAGGCATGTGCCACCACCTAGCATAAAGGTATGTCTTAAAGAAGTATTTAAAATGAACATCAGTGCCAACCACTAAAATCAGGAAATAAAATCTCAAAAGCAGTCTGAGCTGATCAGAGAGTCCTTAAGTCACAAAAATTCCTACCTGGGCCTTTATTATTATTATTATGTTGTTGTTGTTGTTGCTGCTGCTGCTGCTTTTGCTGTGCGCACCTACAAACCCAGCAGAGTTTGATTTAAATGGCCTTTAATTTTATGTTCCTATATTCACCAGCTCAGAGGCTGTATGAGGTACTTTCGTCATAACTGATAAAATGACGGACAACAAGAGAAGATGTGATTATTTTGGCATATGGTTTCAGCCCACAAAGGTGGGGAAGGCATGACCGAATCTAAGGAGCCAGCATGGCACAGAATCCTCACATCCTGGGGTAACTGAAAAGCAGAGAACTCAACAATAGGCTATAACCCTCAAAGGCCAGCCCGGTGACCCACCTCGACCAACCAGACTCCGACCACAAAAAAACAGCAGCAGTGGGAACCAGGTGTTCATACCCATGAGACCGAGTGGGACGTTTCAGATTTAAGTAGTTACAGAGGCATAAAAACACATGCTTTCTTCTGGTGGATGCCTAAAACCGAGGTTGCCGGGAACTAGGTGTGCCTGCATAGCCCAGATAATGCCAAACCGCCATTTCCCAAAGTGATACCTCCCCAGTTCACACACTTCATCTGAATAAATCCCTTGGCCCTTGGAGCTGGTGTGTGTTTATCTGTTCGCTGTTCCTTTGGGTGTTTTGGCTTTTTGAGACAGGCTCTCACTCTCCTTATCATCCAGCCACGCCCTCCGACTGTAGTTACTCCCAGGTGGCATCACCAACAGGTAGCCAACTCTTCACCCTAAAATGCTCCTGTGGTGAGTGCGCTGACCTGCGTGGCTTTAATTTTCTCTCTTCTGAATATTAGTGAATGAAGTTCCTTTCCGATGAAAGTCAAATGCTTATTGGCCACTTGTTCTCTTCTTACTCCCGCCTCTCTTCTCTCCTTGCCCCCCCCCCGCCCCTCCCCCGCCACACCCCAGTCACTAACCCATCACTAACTGGGTTCCTTTCTCCCTCATGGTCTTGCCTGCCCCAGCAGCATCACTGACCCAGGTCTCTCCTCCCTGCTTTTCCTTCTAGGCAGGGTCGGGGTGGCTGGACCTGAGCATCCCGAGCCAGGGGTTCCCCTCGCCCACGCCGCGGGGCAGCAGGAGCGCTGGGCCCCGAGGCTCGGAGCGAGCAGCGCGGTGTTGGCCCCGTCTCCAGGCAGCGGCGGGCGGGGCGGGAGCCGCAGCGGGAGCCGGGGCTGCGGAGGTTGCGGGGCCAGGGGCGCGGTCGCCCAGCAGCACCGGCAGGTGACGGGCGGTTCCCGGCGGGTGGGAAGGGGCCGCGCGGGGCGGGCTGTACCGAGAACTCCGGGGTCGGCGCGAGGGAACCGCAGAGCCTGTGGTCCGGGAGGAAGAACCGCGCCCAGGCAGGGCCGCGACCCTCCAGGCCGGGCAGCCCGGTTCCCAGCCACTTGTCCGGGCCTCCTACCGGCCACCTCCGAACCTTCAAACACCCTACAGCCGGTCCTGACCCTTAGAAAGCAGCCGGTCTTGCCCCTTAGAAAGAGGCAACGGCAAAACCCCTGTGATCCCCATGGGACAGCACCCAGCCTATTCCAAACAGGGCAACCTTGGATCCGCTGTTCATCCTAAGCGGGCCTCCTTGTCCCCCTGCCCTAACGGATTTGTCCCCAAGTAATAGCCTAGACAGAAAGCTGGTGGTTTCTTAGTCCCTAGATACTAGGGGCTGTACCCATGCCTTTCTTGTTTACTAAGAAGTGGATTGGTCAGGGATCTCAGAGGCCCAACCGTATTTGTTTTGTTTTAATTTTGTTTTGTTTTCCCCTTGCTTTGGTTTGGGTTTTTGTTGTTGTTATTTGTATGGAGTATTACTAGGGAGTTACTCTTGAATTGTAACCACTTACTAAATTTATTCGACGGGTCAGCTCTTATTCTGCTCTCTCTCTCTCTCTCTCTCTCTCTCTCTCTCTCTCTCTCCTCTCTCTCTCTCTCTCTCTCTCCCTTCCTCCCTCCCATCCACAGAAAACCCAATTTGGGAGATATTTCACTCTGCTCTTTCACATTCTTCCCGAATTTTATCATTCTTGTCAACAACAACTAAATTATTGTCCTATGTGACGTTATTGATTTGTTACTACAAAGAAACCCTGGGTTCTCGTTTAAGGAAAGAGAGGAGGATCTGTATTATCCTATAAAAGACAATTCTGAAATGAGCTGCGATTTTTTTTTCTTGCTGGAGCTGTTGATTAAACCCTGGGTGTCATGCATATTCTATCAGTGACCTACACCCCCTAGCCCTGACTTTTTTAAGCTTGTTTTTCAAGATTTCAAATACAGTCAGTGACCTTTTAAATGACAAAACTACTGTTTACAGAGACTTGGATTTTAAATGTTTTCATGCTTGCTGCTTTCTAAAAAATACCCTGAAAAGCAAATCGCTATTAAAACATGACAGAATGTGAGTGTGTATATTAAATAAAAGACTGAAGGCAAATTCATCTAAAATTAGGTGGTATGTATATTAGTCTACTAAGAGGAAGCTTGGAGTTAAGCAGAGAATCATCCCACGTTTGTTTAAGTATGAACACTACCCTTTGTCTGTTGTGCTTGTGAAAGTGTTTTCATCCAAGGATCGGACCGTGTCCTTGGAAACCCTAGCAACAAGGTCAATATAATAGTAATTCAAGGAACAGAAATCAGGTCAAGGTATTTAATTAGAAACCAGATTTGCCCAAAGAACATGAGCATGCCAGTCAGAACAAATTTGAGCATAGCTCCAATGGTAAAGGTTTCTGATTCTCTCCTCTCTCTCTCTCCCACTGTCACACACACACACACACACACACACACATACACACACACATGCACACACACACACACGCACACAGCATAAAGGCGGTGAGAGAGAAGATAAACCAAAAGAGAAACACTGGGTAGAGATGAAAGGAAATCCACCCCCCAACCATCATCTTCCAATCCTGTGCAAACTCAAAGCATTTTTCTGTAAACCATCATCTCGTGGGTCACTGTTGCAGCCCTTGGAGACAGTGAGGGCTCCCTTGGAATCACACTCTTAAGTAAGTTAGGAGGGACGGACTCCCCTAACTCCTAGCTGTCATGCAGGCCTGTCTCCCACCTACACAGCTTTTCTCAAGGACAGTATCTATTCCAGGTAGGTGGACATCCAGCCCGTGCTGTGAGTCATTCAGTGACGGGATTCACAAACCATTTTTGTTCAGCATTTCGGGTTTCTTTGTTGTTGTTGTTGTTGTTGTTTGTTTGTAGACAAGCTCTCATGCCGCCAAAGCTGGCCTCCCTCCAAGGCCCGATTTCACCCTTCCCTCTCCCAAGCGCTTAGCTTCCAGCATGCTCCAACACACCTCATTCATTGAACATTTTAAACCATTATGATGACATTGATGTTGCTGTATAATACTGAGCTGAGACTGATCTCCATATAATAGCCCCCCAAGTTACAAACTCCTCTCTGGCAGCATCCTGGGTAGCAGACACTGGTCTTGGAGTGAAAGTCTGTGTATTATATACAGTTCTGGTTGGGGAAATCGTGCTTTTCTCTCTGTTACTTTGTAAATGATAAAACCCTAAACCTGTCTGAGTGCATCTGTGGCTGCTGCTGAGCAGAATGTACACACACACACACACACACACACACACACACACACACACACTTGCCCTGGGCGTTTGAAATAAAGCCACGGAAAGCACTGTTCACAATTAACCATTTGGCTTTGTTCTGGCTTGTTTGTAAGAAGCCCTTGGAAGCTGGAAACAGAATCTGCTTTCAAGCAGCCATTTGATTTCCTCAATAAAACCTCATTCGATTACTCGGGGCTGCTTATGGGCCCTAAATCAGATGTGTTTCTGCAGAGAGAAAAACAATCATTTTTCCACTAGGCCTCCCTGGCTCATACACTCAAAAGGGTGCATTCAAAAGCCTGCAGATAATATAACAAGGTTCTCTTGCTCATTGACATTTTTGACAAACATTGACATTATGATTTCAGAAGCCACAGAGTAGCAGAAATATAATTTTTAAGCAATTGCTTTTGACAGCTACAATCATAAATGTCGGCTAACTGCTTCTGTTAACAAGAGTGTTCCCCGTCCGTGTTTCTGTGTTTCAGGATGAGTAAATATAAACCAGTTCCCAAGCTCTCCACTCAGTCTCCTGTCCATCATAACAACTTGAGGACCCAGCCTTCGGGCAGACCCTTTAAGGAAGAAGACTTAAATCGGATTTCAAAAGACTCCTTAGAATCAGATTCAGAGAGCCTTCCTCAAGAGATTAAGTCCCAGTCCGAAGTTGAAGACCAAATCCAGGACAAAAATATGGAGCCTGACAGCTTAGAGGAGGGAAGCCTCAGTGAGACAGAAGAGGAAGTGAAGAGAAAAGCGGCCCGTGGGGCCAGCAAGGACAACCTGGGAGCACGTGGTGGTGTAAACCTCAGGTAAGGGACGGGCCTGTGAAAGGCACTGATGCTGACCAGTTTCCGGTACCTTCCCAGGAGAGAAAGGATGGGCTGTCCTAGTGAGCAATGTGTGGAGGGGGGTCTCCAAGCAACTAAGGGCAATATGGCTTCTTGACGTCACTGCATTCTCCCCCACC
Source organism: Alexandromys fortis (assembly GCF_014885135.2). NCBI lineage: Eukaryota > Metazoa > Chordata > Mammalia > Rodentia > Cricetidae > Alexandromys > Alexandromys fortis. The sequence continues at coordinate 354,041 of NW_026068613.1, forward strand.
TCGTCTTTCTCCTCCTGATTCTCCTCCTCCTGCTCCTCTTCCTCTTCTTCTTCTTTTTTTTTTTCTGGTTTTTGTTGTTGTTGGTGGTGGTGGTGGTGGTAGTGGTGGTTTGGTTTTGGTTTTGGTTTTCTGAGACAAGGTATCTCTATGTTACAGTCCTGGCTGTCCTACTGGCTTTGTAGACCAGGCTAGCCTCAAACTCACAGAGATCCGCCTGCCTCTGCCTCTCAAGTTTGGGGATTAAAGGTGTGCACCACCACTACCTGGCCCTCCTCTTCTTTAATTAAGCAGTGCTGACCTTATTGACTGGGTGTAGGAACCTCAAGAACATACCTAGAGTACCTACCAGGAGATGTACTGAGGAGGGCTGCTGTTGGTTCCCGGCCATCCAGCTAGTTTAGACCCGCTTATTTGTCCTGGCCACCCAGAACTGAAATAACCACACAGAAACTGTATTCATTAAATCACTGCTTGGCCCATTAGCTTTAGCTTCTTATTGGCTAACCCTTACATCTTAGTTTAACCCATCTCCATTAATCTATATATCACCACGAGGTCATGGCCTACCAGCAAAGTCTAAGCATGTTTACCTCTCGGGGAGGCTCCATGGCATCTCTCTGACTTTGCCCTCTTTGTCCCAGCATTCAGTTTAGTCTTTCCCTACCTACCTAAGTTCTGCCTTGCTATAGATCCAAAGCAGTTTCTTTATTCATTAGTGGTAATCATAGCACACAGAGGGGACTCCCACACCAGGGGGAGCCTTCTATAGGTCCCCAGGTATAACCACTGGTGCCAAGAGAGCCTTCTGTAGGTCGCCAAATATAGCCACTGGTACCAGGAGAGCCGGGTGTATGTCACCAGGTATAACCACCAGTCTTAGTAACTCTTCTTGTTGGTAACTCTTCTTATTGATATGACAAAATACCTGACAGAGGAAGAAGAATTTATTATTTCCGTGATTCAGAGGGTACAGTCTGTAATGATGGGGAAGACACGGAAACTGGAGAGACTTGGTCTCTGATGGAGGATGCTCAGGCTGCAGCTTCATGCATAGAACCAGCAGCAAGCAGAGTCATGTGGACCCTGAAGTGGGTGTTTCCATTAAGGCCAGCTTGCAAAGACCTGCTTCTCCTAGACAGGCCAAATTTGCAAAGGTTCCACAACCTCCCAAAATAGATCCACTGACTATGGACCACAAACCTATGTGGTCACATTTCACATCTCAAGGGACCTATCCAGAGTGGACAGTCTTAAAGAGGTCTCTAAGAGACAAAATTAGCACCTAGTCCTGAGGCTTTTCCTTTGTCCTCTCCTTAATTTCACTGGAGCTATCAAGTTAAATGAAACTTGTCTTCATATTAGGGAGTCACAAACAGTCAGAAAAAAAACTGATAAATGCTGTCACCAATAGGCTGAATGCAGTTGGTTGTTTGGGGTTTTTATGTTTGTTTTGTTTTGTTTTTAAGTCTTTTACTCTTTTGCTCTTTGAGGGCCCACCACCCAGCTCCCAAATAAATCACCCATAGTCCTATTCTTTCTTATGAATGCCAGGCCTTAGCGTGACTTATTTCTAGCCAGCTTTTCTTAGCTTAAATTGGCCCATCTACCTTTTGTCTCTAAGCTTTTACCTTTTTCTGTTTCTGTATTTTTTTCTTTATTTCTTTCTCTGTGGCTTGCTGTGTAGCTAGTTGACTGGCCCAGGAGTCCTCCTCCTTGTCCTGCTCCTCAACCTCTTGTCCTCCCAGATTTTTCCTCCTCTTCATTCTGTTGACCTGCCAACCCTGCCTATCTTTTCTCCTGCCTTGTTATTGGCCATTTAATTCTTCATTAGACCAATCAGGTGTTTTAGACAGGCAAAGTAACACAGCTTCACAGAGTTAAACAAATGCAACATAAAAGAACGCAACACATCTTTGCATCATTAAAGAAATGTTCCACAGCATGAACAAATGTAACACATCTTAAAACAATATTCTACAACAGCTGAAGGCAGAAAAGGTTTTAAGATGACCTTAGCTAAACAAACTGGTTGAATCAACTAGGGGCAGAGGGGACAGCATCATGAACCAGCTTTTCTGGAAACCTGCACCTTTACATTAGAGAGGGGTATTACCGACTGCGGATAGAGCTACTGCTAATAATGACTATTACAATAGTATCAATACTGTGGGATTTTAAAAGTCTTTTTTACTCACTGTAATTATACTGTAATTCTTTAGGGAAGGTGTTGTGGTTCCTACTTTAAAGTTGGGGAAATGAAGCTAACAGAGAAGAAATAATTTGCCTAAGGTCATAGTGGTTTAAAGGCATAGTCTTCAGTGACTGATTAATTTCATTTAACAGAATAGCATTTTTTCTGTGCTTATAATTATGTCCTTGCCTCGTGCTACATGGTATTCCAAAGTCTAGAGATGTTACAGTGTGATTATCTAAGATCATGGGTAGACACCAGCATCCTGGTTGATTTGTTTTTATGATGAATGTTTAATATATATATATATCTGAGAAATAT